>NC_011913.2:0-300000 GCF_000006355.2 Plasmodium knowlesi strain H | reverse complement strand
ATTTCATTTCATTTTTTTTTTTTTTTTTTTTTTTTTTTTCTACCCAGGCGTATATGCGACTCACTGGACATAATTTTGAAGTTGATAATTCTGTACAAGGAGAAGTGTCTGCACCTGGAGAAGGACGTGATGAAAATTTTGCAGGTCTTCACAATTCACAGCAAAAACAAAAACGTGACTATGTATTGCCTGAAGATTTTTGCGAACATCCAGTCATTTTGCCCCAATTTTTACAAGTGAGTGCGCTGGACAGGTGTGCGCTGGACAGGTGTGCGCTGGACAGGTGTGCGCTGGGCAGGTGTGCGCTGGACAGATGTGCGTTTGCGCTGGCGTGTCGTCGTTTTTTGTACCTCCCTTCTGTGGCTCACTTGGGCCCACCAAATACGCATGTCGAAACGAGTCGCTAACAATTCGTGATTTCCTCTCAGGTGCATTGACAACGACGACATCTCGACCTACCTAAAAAGGAAAGTTGATGAATTTGTTGAGAAATGTCATGATTACAAGATCTCCCCGAAGGACACCGAAGGTAAGTTGAAGCGATGTAGCGGAAAACAGGCGACGAGTGCTAGCAGACGGTTATCCGGTCCAGTTGAAAGCAGCAACAGTATCCACTGGAGCAATCGCTCTTCTCGGAAAATAAACTCCTCATCATTCCTCCCCCTCCCTACCACCACAACAACAACTACAAGCGTATTTGCTTCCACGTACGCGTACCCATTTCTCCATTGCATCTTTTCATCCCCCCGTTAGACGACGAAAATAATAGCTCCTACCAAAGCGACGACTCAGAAGGTACGAAAAGAAAAAAACAAAAAAGACAAATAAAATAAGAAAAATAAGCAAAATAAAAGAAACGAATAATCGAAACTAAGGGATGCACATCGACACATGTGTCATCAGGCCTAAACTTACATGAACGTGTGCACAACCTAGTAGTTACTACGTTACTATGCATCGTGTAAATGTCTTAAAAAAGAATACGCAAAACAGCAGTGGTTATAATAAAGGGAGAAAAGCAAAAGGGGGTCGATGTTGAACAGTTTCGTTCACGAGTATATCCTATGTACACAGGCAAATGCGGAGGGGAAGGACTGTCTTTCCCATGGGATATGCACTACCCTAGGAGCACATCCACACGGGAATGCCTATTTATTGATACATATACACATATATTAATTTTTTTTTTTTTTTTTTTTTTTTTTTTTCCCACAATGAAGAGTCTTAGCCGACTCTTCATTCTTACTCTCCATTTGAATTTTATTCTCCATGTCGTGTCATGCGTATTAATCCCACACCTGTACATTCGCTTAACGTGCACAATATGTTTCATGGTTCACCCTCATGTCAAGTGTCTTTTTTCTTTTTTTTTTCACTCTTATTATTACAACCACTGCTGTACGTGTAACGCTTAATATTTCTGCGATTTTTTTTTTTTTTTTTTTTTTTTTTTTTTTTTTTTTTTTAATTCAATTTGCACTTTCTTTTTAAGCTCTGTCTGAATGTTTAGCCATTTGTATGCACCCAACCCCTTTGCGTGAATTGTGTCCTTGCGATTTGTTCGGTTTCTTAGTTTATTGTGCTTGTCCTTTCCATACACTGGACGTATAATTTTCAGGCATCCCAAAGGAGAAGGGAAACCACGAACTGACAGCCTATCTGAAGAACAACGCAAGTCAGAGGAACTCCATAAGGAAGGAAGTGGAAGGTAAGTTCGGTTCAATCTGCGCGTAAGTATCTGCCAACGGTAAATATCCGCTACGTGCAAGTGTCCTTTACGTGCGTGTTTCTCCTGTCACGTTTGCATGACACGCGTCTATTAGCCTCCCGTCACTCAGCCAATCTGCACCTCCCCAAAACCGCAGGACATGTGAATGAGTTCCGCAAGAGCGTGGAGGAAGTGCTAGAGGTAAAAAAAAAAATCGAAGAAATAGATATGGACCGGACAAAGGAAAACTACATGAACGATCAAATATCCTACGTGACCATCTCCAACAACTTGAAGTTTGCAATTGAAAGAAATAGCTATTCGAGAAATAAAGAAATTTTTCATATTTTGGAATCTAAAAATAATGAGAAGGTGGAGGGATCAAACAGTTACCAAAATTCTTTGATTTATTTCCGTTTCGTGTACCTGGCTTCTTTTCTCTATTCCAATGATGTGGAGAAAATTTCGAAGGTGAGCTCTTATCTGTCCCCGTTAGGGGGAAATTCCTTTCATTTCGTGTATGAAACAGTGACGGATACGAGCGCTATATCCGACCTAACCACACTTCATGCGCATTCCGTGTAGTCACTTCGGATCGACTTTTCTCTCCTCCACGGCAGGTGTGCAAACTCATAGTGGACAATATCGTGCAAGTCGGGAAGAAAAGCAAAAACGGAAATTTCATCCTAAAGGAAAACGGCAACTATATTTTTAAAAACTTCAATTTGTTTATCACTCTAATGAAGGGAGCGAACTACTCCCTGAGGTTCCTTTTCCAGAAAGGTTTTTCCAAGGATATAAATGCCTCGTTCATTCATTTTAATGCGATCCTGAGTAATGTTCTCTTAGTGGATATTTTAATGAAGAAGAAAAGTTGTATAGCAAGGCTATCCTTTAATCATTTCTCCTTTTTTTTTATAAACACGATAGTGTGTTTGAGTATATATACCAAAGTTATTCACACGAACAAGTACATTTACTTTTTTAAAAATGGATCCATCGCTAGAAGTCTAGTCACGAGCATCCTTAACAACCTACTGGGGAGAGAATTTCTCACAAGCCACTCCAAGTTGCTTGAATATGTTTGTAACGTGTCCCTAAATTTAGGGTTCGATATCATGAAAAATAAAAAAATTTTGTTGGATGATCTTAGTGATACGAGTGAATTCTACATCTACACAAATACATACATAAAAATTTTGAACAAGACTTATAAAAAAATTATTAACAAAATTTGTGAAGAAGATGAGAAAGACAATCCTTTCGTTTACAAGATTCTCCACCTTTTGTTTTTAAATCTGAATAGGTATAATATTTACTTAGATAGGATGCAGGGCGATCGGAATAGGAAGAGGAAAATGGAAGGAGAGCAGAATGAGGTACTCGTCGGAGGAAGTGTCAACTCAGGTTCTTTCTACAGTAAGAAGATATGCCACAGTGAGAGGCTCAGCGATGATACGACTGGTGGAGGGGTAGGAGGGATCCTTCAGGGAGAGAATTCAGATCATTCCATTTTCGACTGTCGCGCGATTTATTATGAAAACTTAGGCGCGGTTCACTCTGGTGGGAATAGCAACGCGGGGGATGGGAAGGGTGTAATTGCGGGGGGTACAAATGTAGTGCCTAGTGGAAGTAGCGGGGTGCCACCTACTGTGGGTGGAGTTTCTTCGACTTGCCCTGCCTTGAACACTGACGCAATAAGTTGTGGTAACGCAGCGAGGGGAGGCTTCGGCACGGTGAGGGGAAATCTCGGAACTGGACGTGCAAGTAACACGGGAAGGGGCAGCATCCCCCCAAGGGGAAGTAGCACACACATTCGATTGAGCAACACACAGTTGCGACTGAGCAATACGCAGTTGCGGGCCAACAATACACATGTGCGTTTGAGTGGAACGAGCAAGACGGCAAGCATCACCCAGGAAGTAGAGAATGATCCTAGTGGAGAGGCATCCAAACCACCATGCAACAACAACACAAATGATACCCCCTACTCAAGGGAAGAAGAAAGCAGAGTAAAAACAAGTAGAATGGAATTTATGAACAAGTACCTTTTTTTTATTCAACTTATTTTCTATGGAATAAAAAAAAGGAATCCACTAATTTTACTAGCGTATATAAATCACGAAATAAAAAAAAGCTATTCACTAAATCTAAACTTCTATTATGAAAAAATGGAACTCTTGTTGAATAAAGACGTGCGTCACTGCGTACCAACCATCAGTGTTAACACATCAGCGGAATTCTATGGATTAGATTTCTCCTTCGAGCAGTTTCTACGTGATCATGAAAATTTGCAAAAATTAGAAGAACCCATTTTTAATTCCTACAAAAATATATTCAGTCAGTATTCTAATTTCGACTCAGAAATTATTTACAACAATTTCGATCTATCCATTGATGATGTTGCTAATAAAAAAAGAGAGTTCCTTGAATCGCTGAAAATGATGAACTTGAATGAAGTAGCTTTCAGTTCAAACAAATATGAACATTTAAAAGGAGCTATTTTGGAATACATAAACGAGTTGGAGAACACGGAGTTACTGGATGATATTCAGAACGTTGAGCTTGTATCAGATTATAACTTTCTGTGCACCATGTATCGGATCCCGAAGGAAGTGGAGAAGGAGTCGTCAGGTGGAGGGCACGATAAAAAGGTGATAAATTTGGTGAACGTAGCGAGCAATGTAGGAGAGCAGAAGGATGAAGACGAACCGGGAAAATCCAATCAAGCGGAAGGAGAAGACAAGCATCTACATGTGAATGACCGCATAGATGAAAGTAGAACCCAAAATAACATTCCCGAAAAGGAAATGAAAGATCTAACATTTATTAGTCGCAGTATTTATCTGCGAAACGACACTGTTGAAAATTTTGATATAAATGAATTGCGCTTCAAATACGATGCTTCTGTGAGGGAATCCCCCTGTGCTATAGCTGAGAAGGGAGATTATGGATTGGGTGTGAAACACAGTAAAGAGATTGCCTCGAATCAGGGAGGTGCCAACTCAGACATGGTCACTAAAGAAGAAATGGAATGTCACTCTGGAGAAAGAAAACATCACACGAGTACTCTCTACGATAAAAACAACCCCCTAAATATTTTTAACAGTAGCAAATTTGAAGAACGTAGAAGACGTGGAGGAGACCAAAATGAGGTTCCCCTGGAGATGCAGAGATATCATGAAGGAAGAGGGAGCCAGGTTAAAGAAAGGCACTTTTACTCGGACCCAAAAAAATACAAAGTAGAGGAGAAAGACACAAATAATAATCATTCGCATAATAATGATAATAAAAATATGCAAAATGAAGAAGACGCACGCGGTAATAAAACTGATTATCGCATTAGCGTCTGCCCAGTGGAAGGGGAGAATAAAGGAGAACATGTCAATAGACAGGTAAACCTTCTTCCTACGGAAAGAATGTCGATACATGGAGAATCAAGCGAATCATCAGGAGGGCAAGGCTTTCCCCCTGGAACTCCCACTCAGACTTTACAACAAGATCGACTTCGTAACAGAGCAGAGATGATTAGTAAGGCACAAATTGCAGTTAAGAACCTTACCGAAGAGAGAGCCAATTCAGACTTGGGGGGGAAAACTAATGTGGGTAGCACCCTAAGAAGTAACATCCCGCAGTACCCTGAGCATACATCACGAACTCCCGAAGCGGATAATAAAATTATCGCCGAGGAGAAACCCCATTGTGTGCTCAAGAGGGGAAAGTCGAACGACGGGAAATACAAGTGGTCTGATTACGGAGGGTCCAGTGTTATGAGTGGAGACAGGCAAAACGGGTCTTCATCCTGCGCATCAGGTGTAAAGGGAGGGGACCAGGAGAGACCCCTTACAAAATCAAAAACGAACGTAAAATATTTGATAAACAAGTACGAAAGTCGAAGGGATATTGTTGGTGCAACACCTCACAACGTGAAATCTGCTTTGATTTCTTCAAAGAGCAGAAATGCGGAATCCCTAACCATAGGTAGCAATGGCAGTAGCACCCTCAACAGTGGTGGTCACCAACACCATAGAAGCAGAACGAAACGAGTGGATAATTCGACCAGTAATACCATGTTACCTTCTTTTCAAGCCGATAAAAAAAAAAAAAAATACCTGTATGAACGGAGCATGAGTTCATCATTTGATATAAAGACGAAAGAAGGAGACACACAAAACATCGCCAACAGAATGAGGCAAAATACTATCATAAGAAATTCTGACGTTGGTAAAAATTTCTTGAATACACCTCTCCTCAATAAGGGAGAAAAAAGTAGTTTTCATCATGCAGGCCACAACAGCAGTGCGAACAGGCGAAACGAGGCTACTACCCATGTGAGTGCCAATTCGAAGAGCTACGCCACGCCGTCGAGTCATTCCATGAAGAGAAAAAATGACATTGGTATTTCAATTCCATTAAAGAAAAGTATATTAAGAATGCTCGTATTGTTTGTTCTGCGCTTGCCTCACGCAGGATGTGTATGAGCACATTTGCCCGAACTGTTATACGTTTGCACATAGGTGTGTTTGCTCAAATAGGTTGTTTTATATGCCCCCTTTTTTTTTTTTTTTTTTTTTCCCTTCCTGTAGAAAACCTGAACAAGTAACCCCCATCTGATGACTCACGCTATCACTACAATGAAGAAGTGTTTTACGAGGGAGACCAATTTTAAAAATTCTACGAGGTAAAAAGAAGAAACGCACAGTTTTTTTTTTTTTTTCATGTACGATGTGTATAACAGAAAAAGAAGGAAAACCTGTTGATCTCGAAAATGGTTTGCTATCAATCGGGAAAATGGCCATTTCTTTGTCCATTTCGGTATTACTTCTTTTTCTTTTTCTTTTTCCTTTTTTTTTTTTTTTTTTTTTTTTTTTTCCGATTTGCTTATCGACTTGTCTTTTAAAAAACTCAACCTGCTAATCGTTTTCGAATTAATTTCTTTTTTTTGTTCACTTAAAAAAAGTTAATTTTTTTTGTGTACGGATGGAGTGGTGAAATAACGGACAGTGTAGAGAGGGGACCTGCCGGGCGGGCGGTTCTCAAACGTGTATTCAAATTATCGCCAAAGGGGGAAATATATCCCGCGCCTTTTAAAATAAGGAAAATTGACAGAGATAAGGGAAAATATAATAAATGGGCAGATGAAATTGTGAAGGGATAATTTTACCCCCTCGGGACGGTAAAAGTAAGTACGGTAGACGCATATATGTACATATATGTACATGTGTGTTCGTGTGTATTCTTATGCGTGTGTGTGTGTGTTTTATTTTTCAGGTGGGCAGTGTTTCTCACCTGTACCTTATGGAACTTTGCTGATTATCCCCTTACCTCCGCGGTGTCAAAATTTGTAGAAGTAGGAATCAAAGGGGAGGGGGTGCTCGCTCTCAAGCACATCGGATAGCCAGGAGTCGTTGAGAAGGGGGGTGTTCAATTTGAAGGAGGGGAAAGTTACTTTGGACTTAAAAAGTTTTATGCAGAGATAATTGTTCTTCTGGTTTATTTGTATGTTTTCTGTGTTGTGGAAATTAAAATATGTGAGGTGTCCATTTTCTATCAGAAAAATAATATTAAGAAATATATTTCTATTGATATATTTGAGATCTTCTAATTCTAAATTGTGCATGTGAAGCACTTCTTTGATATCCGTTTCTATAATTTGTACATCGAACTCTTCACTGCAGAGGCGCACGTTTATGCCGTGGTCGTTCCGCAGGGTGCAGATGCTGTGCTGCGAGTATTTGCTATCGATGTTGTCTTGGATGATGTACAGGTAGTAGCCCCACAGGGGGTGACTCTTCCACTGAAGGAGGGTGAAGGAGGGTACACGCATATAAACACACATACACTTGAGGGCTTATGCGAACATACACATTGCATATAACCATGACTAAAATGAATGAAGCTCTTCCAACCTGAACTTGGTAGGGAAGTAGGTAGTTCTGGCCCACTATGGAGAGTGCATGGGCCTGTTGTCTTCCGTTAAGAAAAATGGACCCATATACGTGCACCTCGTACACCCAATAAAATGTAAAAACTTGGGCCTGCAGTTCAAACTTGCGGGTGGGATACTTGCACCGAAGAGTGCTTTGCAAGCTATACAAACAATGAATATCCTCCTGTAATGTGGACCCAGATATATCGTTACTTAAGACAATTCCAAAAATGAAAATTTTTGAAAATTCTCCTTTACGGATTTCTATTTCGCTCAGAGTTATGGCATCGCTAATTTTGTTTCTGTATTTAAAGGCGTACTTGGTTTTTTGGTTTGCATAATCCATTTCTTTGGCCTTCAGTACATGCAAAGTTATTTCTCGGATCTTTTTTTCCTCCTCCGTGGGGGCATTGTGGTTGGCATTGATCAAGACAAATATGCACGTAAGGACATCGATCCGTTCGTTTTTCCTTCCCATGCGCTCGTTCACGATAATGTTGTTCTCATTGATCTGCGCGGTGTACAGGCGATCCTCCTCGACGGAGAGCTCCTGCTTGTTGAGGGGCGTCTCTGTGGGGGAGGACACTCCAACATTCGACACATCTTTTTGAAGAACAACTGTTGCTTCCCCTGTAGATGCTTCCCCCACCATAGGTGTTCCATCCACCACAATTATCTCCTCGTCCCTGTTGCTGAGTATACTGTTCAGGGAACTCCTGAAGAAGTTGTTACACATCCTGTCTACGGTGTGTTGTGTACCCTGGGCTCTCCGTTCCTTCATTTCGACTTCGCGCTTCTTCCTTTTGATGAACCCCGCGAGCATATTCAAGTAGGAAGGCTTGAACAGAGGGATGTGTATGAACGGTTCATATTTTTTAACATAGCTATTTATGTAAAAGATGAAAATTAGCGAAATGTACGTGTCGAAAAAGGGTGCGCTGAATAGTACATTTTGGAAAAGGCTGTTCTTTTCATAGGAATCCAAAATGAAGAGAAGTCTCTTTTCTTTAATTAAATTTTTTGTGTAATTATCATTCAGATCTGCCAACTCATTCAACACTTTATGCATTTCCTTGTCGTCAATAATAGTGTAAACATTTTTCACGTTTGTAGATCTTCTGTTCATACTCAGTGTGTTCGTTGAGTCATACAAGAAATAGTGGAACGCATTGTGCGGGTTGCTTATACCACTGCTATTATGAAGAGAATCTTCCTTGTTTGTAACTTCACCCCATTGACTAGCCCTTCCCTCATCGTCATTGTTCTCCTCGTATACAACAAGGGCACCCTTATTGTCGTACGTTGGATTATTATAAGTCAGTTGCAGAAGCTCATTATTTTTAAAGGAGAAGGTGGTTTTTTCAGAATTAATATATACCTTGCCCTTAGCTATGAGAAATTTATGTATAGGTATCATGTTGTGTAGGAATTTATACACATGGAAAAAATTAGCTTTGATATTATTTTCGAATTTTTTAAAATTTTCATAAAATTTATTTTCCGTTATGTTTAAAAAGTGCAGACATTTATTCTTCCTTTCGTCGTACTCTACAGAGAGGTAGAAATTTTTGATAAGATCATGGAGACTCATCAAGTGCAGTGCCTTTATGAGTAGGAAGAAATTGTGTGGCAACATATTTCCCTGTATGACGAGACTCTTGTAGTCGAAATTCCGATTGATGTCTTTATGTACGTTGTCATGAAAGCTTATGGTATTTTTATACATTTTTGAAAAAAAAAATAAAAAGTTACTTATTATGTAGTAAATTTTTAATTTTTCTTTTTTTTTACTTATGTGTCTGAGTACACAACGGTAGAAATTCTTCACGTCGTTCTTGCATATTTCAACTGCATTCACATCGTAGTTATAATTATTCGGAAGATTTATTTCCTTCATGAAGTCTCCTTTTATTTCGTTGTAAATATATTCATCGGATGCCACTTTTTTATTCAGCATGTGGAAAATTTTGGCATTCTTCTTAATATCGTGATGATTGGGGCTCTTCCTTTGATTTTCACACTTATAATTATTTTTATAATCGTTTTTGCTTTCGTTTTGATTTTCTCCTGTGTTAAATTTATCGGTTTGTCCGACTCGACTTAATTCCCTGTCTTCATTACTTATATTCAGATAATTGCAGATGTCTCCATTATCGTACAGTACCAACTCCAGTTGTTGTTCTTCTGCCGCGGTGGTTCCTTGCTCGATATCCATTTTTTTCTTCTTTTTAACTTTTTTTTTTTTTCTGTCTTCTTCTTTCCTTTTTTTCTTTTTCTTCTTTTGGCTGTCTCCGTTGCTTCTGAGCTGATTGGATGTAAGGTCGTACTCCTCCTCTCCCTTCACCACCGAACCCATGTATATGCATGAGCTAGTCCTCTCCTCATCTGTAGTTTCCCTTATTTTTCTCTTGTTCGTTTTCTTCATGTTCGCCTGGTCCTCCTTCATCAATATGGCACCACGGGGGGAGGCATCTCCACCACCTTGTGCGTTACCCTCATCTGGAGATTGTCCCTGTAAAGTATCCTCGTGGTAGTCGTTTTTCCCGAAAATCTCCGCTCCGCTGATGGGTAACACCTTTTCTGGTTTCTTTTTCTTATTAGCGAGGGAAATTTCACCCTTCGTAAGCGGGACGAAAGAGGTATTCTTCAGATAATCATAATGCTCCTTTTTCTTCTTGTAAAATTCATTTCTTTGCATTTCCTCGTAAAACAGGTCCATGTATTTTATATTATTTTCTTTCAAGAAATTTAAAAATCCATCTGAATATTTTGTTAATTTTACATATGTTGGAGTGAACAGCCCACAAAAATCACTCGTCATGATGAGGGCTTGGTGCATCAGAACTTTGGAGTCGTGCAGTTGTACAATACAATCACTTAGACTTTTGAATAGTTCGTACTCACTACTATCTTTTATATCTTTCTTGTGCAAATGCCTGGAGGGCTTGTCTAATATTTGTCCATCCTTATCGTTGAAGCTCATGAAGTAGTACATGCACTCTTTGAAGAGGCTCACAATTTTTCTGTTCAATAAATCTTCATCCTTCCCAAGGTTTTTCTCTTCTTGTTTTTCCACTTCCAGTAGGTACCTCTCCCCGTCAGTCTCCTACACGTATGTGGGTTAAAGGTGAATGTGACTCTTAATCGTTTTAGCGGGGTAGCCGGAGGGGGGGGGAAGTGCGGAGAGAATTTCTGCGCCCAATATATGCCAAGTAGGTTTTATAAAGTTGAATTTCTCCTCCCCCCCCCCTTAAGGATGCATCACAGGAAATGGTCTACACATGGATCCTTTACGATCCGAACGCGCCCCACACACTGATCACTCTGTAAATGCATTTATTATCACCTCCATACAGCTGACATTAAGAAGGCTCACGTTGTTCAGTTTGTACCCCTTCGTCTGGAGGGCGCTACTGAAATAGTCGAAGTCGGCATTCTCAGCTAAGAGAGGTGGAGAGGGAGATGGAAACGCAGGGGATTATCATGTGTAGCGAGAAAGCACAAAATTACGTGTCAACGTTGGGATTATCCCTGGGTGATGATACCCATGCCGACGCACACAAATACGCGATAGGCTCGAGGCTCATCCGCTATATGCATGATGTCCACTCGTAGGTACCGAAGTGTGTTCTCTCGGGGTAGACAAATGAGTGCGGGTTCCTCAAGCTATATTTAAAAAACTTGTTCCACTGGCTATTCGAGTCGTACTGTATTTTTATTTTCTCTATCAGTAAAGTGTGCGTGATGTCGTCGTAATCCACCATAGTTGGGTGCAGGGTTTAGGCAAGGGTGAAGCATGAATAGGAAAGACGGGAGAAAAATGATGGAAGAAGAATAATGGAAGATGGAAGATGCCGAAGTTCACGAGAGGGAAAGGCGTGCTTATGCATTCCTCCAGACAAAAAATAGATCGACCTTCTTCGTTACGCTGAATGTTATGTCATATGAGTAGAGAGAAAAAAACTACCGTCATGGACAATTTTTTTTTTTTCTTTTTTATTCTGAACACTTTTCGAAAGTAGTTTGACAAGGTGAGGAGTAGAGTTCAGCGTTGCGCGGAGAGTAAGTGTCGAATAGGTCTCTGCTCCACGCGAATGAGTGAATACGTAAGCAAATACACACATATGAGCTCATATGTACGCTCGTATGCATGCCTATTGGCGCGCAGGGTAAATGCCCCATCCATTTATCAGCAAAGTGTCAAAAAAAAAAAAAAAAAAAAGCTAAACGCGTGGCCAGTTGACAAGGCTTTAAGTGGATGGGATAGTAAAGAATACATTAAAAAATTATCAGGAGAAAAAAAAAAAAAAAAAAAAAAAAAAACATCTCTGCACAAAAATTCACCTAACTATTACGCAATTACACTGTCGAATCGTAGCACAAGGTAGCGAAAAAATGTGTTTATGAGTAACACACTAAAAAAAAAAAAGGAATTTCCCATTTGTTCATGAAGGTGTGTTTTAATTTTTCTTCTCCAAGTTATATATGTCGGTTTGCGTTATTTGCCCACTTCCTTCGATTGTGCGTTTCTACAGATTTTTTTTTTTCCCCCCCCACCGCTTCCTTGCTGTTTTGCCGATTTACCAATTTTTTTTTTTTTTTTTTTTTTTTTTTTCTCAGTACTTGTCTCATCCATACTGTACTCGCAGCCAAAAGATCATCCTTGTTTTTCTGCTCTTTTTCCCAGAGTATTCTTTTTCTTTTTATTTATTTTATTTATTTTTTTTCTTAATTATCCACATGTCGATTTAACACCCCAATGGTGAAAAGGTATCCTTATGAAAAAGGAAAAGATGAGGACCAAATGAACAATCCAAAGGTTCACGCTGCAAATAGGTGTAATGAACAAAGTGGGAGGAAATTTTCCTTAATATATCGACTTAGAAAAACCTGTGCATCGCACAAGGCAAGTCCACATACACTTTGTCCAGGGTGTTTGAATAGAACGCGCAGAAAGAGTGAGTCATCACAATTGGGGGGAGCAAAAAATAAAAGCGGCTTCTTTGCAAAGTAGCAGTAATGTCACAAGTTCATGTCAACAGAATGAATCATCCTCATTGCCAAATGTGAAGGAGAGGGAAAAAAAAAATTAAGGCAATTGTAGTTCTATTCTATTACGTAAAAGGGTTGCTTCAGGAGGGGCATACAATACACTGCGCACCGTTTGATAACCCTATCATGCGTAAGAAAAGGAAGGAAGAACGTGAAGACATTTTCCGAAATTTTTGTTTTCCTTGTGGCATTTGCCTATTTCTCTTCATGTGCATTGCGTCATCACTGAGTGTATATTCCATTTAAAGGTGTTAAAGGAAGAAACTTGCCAGAAGGAGAAACTCCTATATATATGCATGAACAACTCCCCATTTGGCGGCAACCCTTTCCATAAGGCTTTCAACATTGTTTTATTTTTCCTCACATATTTAATTCGTTTCCATTTGAGGTTTTTTTTTTTTTTTTTCTTTTTTTAAAAAAATGAACAATTGTGGAGGGACGAATCAAACAGAAGTTTGTCCTCTGTGAGGAAAAAAAAAAAAAAGAAAAAGACGCACTGTTGGAAAAGCGCTAAACTTACTTCCTCTGTAAAAAAGGGGAAATAATTCCTTTTATGAGAATTTAAAGAATTGAAAAACATGTGTCATTTTGTTGCACAAGCCACACTTGAAATGTTTTTTTTTTTTTTTTTTTTTTTCAAAATTGTTGAAATTTTGTAGCAAATGTTTGTCTTCTGTTTTGTGGCAGTTGTAGACAATATAAAAACTTTTAATTATGCCCACATGAGGGGGGAAAAAAAAAAAAAAGAAAATTTGCAGGTTTGTAAGAAGAAAAAGGTTAACCTTTGCTTTTTACATGTATCCGTTGATTATAAGTCTTAGCGATTTTTCATTTATTTGGGGAGGAACGTTCCTTTTTCCTATTTACCGCTTTATTCTGCTTTTTTTTTTTTTTTTTTTTTTTTTTTTTTTTTTTTTTTTTTTGGTGTGTGTGTACGGTGTGGAGTACAGATGCTCCATTCCAGGTGAACGGGCGCAATGTATATTTTACCCGTTTGCTCGAATAGCACCACGTAAAGGAACATGGTCCCTTTCTGTGAAACGGGAGTAGTATATGGTTGCCGGGGTACATATTCCTTGAGTTGTTCGTTCAGTTGTTATGCGAAGAAAGGCGTTTCTGTTTGTGATGTCATTGCGGCTTACTCTTTTTTTTTTTTTTTCTTCCGTCCTCCCTCTTAAGTGTACCATTATATAAACCTTATGTGATAATGGGCAGAGGGTTCAGATGGTCTGTACCAAAGGGATCACATATAATAGGAGCTAATCAATTACTATTCATTGACTAATTATCTGCTAATCAGAGAATGCTGCTACCCGTAGAGAGATGTCTCCCTTTCTATTCTCCCGTCTGCTACGATGGAGTACACACCAAATGAAGAAAAGACCACAGACTACCTAGGCCTCATAACAAATCTATTGAATTACTTCTCACTGGGTACTTTTACGTTATCTATTCATTTGAAGAGCGACATCGTCTCACGGGTATTGTCCTGAAATTAGACACCAGAGGTATTTATTGATCCTTCCTCACCCCTTGCTAACTATCTCATATAATTTTTTTTTTTCTTCTTTTTTGCTCAATCAAAGGCATCGATGATAAGGTAACTCCCGAGAAGAACTCATCCGATATGCAAAAAGCTAGCATGGGAAGAAACCCTCATGCACGAAACAGTATACAACAAGTAGTTTACAATTTGAAGTTAAAGAGGACATCCGAATTGAGAATATCCCCTCGGTTTGGTCTGGATACCCCCGCGATGCAAAACAGAAAGGGTATGTTCACGTGTGCAATCACATTGTGTTCGTTGTTGTTCCACCCCTCTTAAACATTTACAACTTTGTTAGGGTCTACATTTCAGTTTATTCATTCTTCCACCTGTTTTTTATCCATTCCGCATTGCAGGATTCGAGAAAAAACGCCAAGAAGAAGACAACGCATCGATAAGCGTGCTCCCCTCGAACTGCAAAGGGGGGGAAAACACAAGAGACAACTCAGCGGAAAATTGCCTGAACAGGTCAGGTGAAATAAGGAAAAAAAAAAAACAAAAAAAAAAAAATGCAAAAAATAGGGATAAGCAGTACACTTCCAGTTTTGATTTTTCCGGGGGGGAGTTCTTTCAGCTGAAGGAACAGAGTGAGGACGAAGGGGAGGAAGAGTCCAAGGTGGAGGAAAGTAAAGAGGAGCGGAAGAAAAAGAGGGAAAAACGGAAGGACAAGGGGAAGAAGAAAAAGAAGAAAAGCAAGAGGGAGGAAGAAGAGGAAAAGACCATCGAAGCTGTAGACGCAGAAGAAAACGCTGAAGACCCTGAATTGGAGCCTGGAGTAGATGAGACAAGAGGAAACATAGGATGTGGCAAAACTGACGAGGGTGATGAACCCCACAGGGAACAGGAAGCTGTTAACTACGGAGAAAACGAAACGAGAGGGGCGGATATGCAGGAAGATACGAAGAAAAAAAAAAAGGTGAAAAAGGTGAAGAAGAAAAAGACGAGAGGGGTAGAGATGAAGGTAAACGAAACGATTTCCACTGAAAATGATTCCGCTGAAAATGGTCCGGCCCCAATAGAACCCACGAAGCATACGAGCGAACGGACGAATACATACGACACAGGAAAAGGAAACCATAATGCTGTTCGCAAGAAGAAGAGCACCACATTAAATAGGAGCTTTGTTCAGCCGCCCTGTAGAAGCAACTCAGACCAGGCAAACGTCGTACACGTCGTTGACGAGGCCGATTCACAAAGAAATGATTTCGTCAAGGCACAAGATGAGCTAGGCATAAATTACATTTCTGATTGCAAGAAGAGTTATATAAGTATACGGAGCAGTAATAAGGGTAAGGATGATGTGATACAATTACCCAAGTTGAATTTATCAACACGGGGGAGTCGGTCTTCATCGGGTGAAGAGAATGAGACAACAGACGAAGGGGATGTGCTCACTCCATTAGAGGATCTGCATCAGTGAGAGGTAATAATTTGGCGAACATTCCCTCTCTGTTGTAATGTGTAAGGGAAAGATGGCCATTGGAGGATATATATGCGCACATATGGTCCTACAATTTCATGCGCGGAAAAGAAGCCAAAGGATCCTTCACAAAAGTACAGAACGCGCATTGCAAGCGTGAGGGATCCACAAACAAATGTTGTTCTGTTTTAAATTAAAATTTTTTTTTTTTTTTTTTCGTATAAAAATTAAGAAGCATAACTTTCTGCGTAACTTTTTCTTTTTTGGAAAATGAGCCACACAGTAGGAAAAAATTGATGAAATTTTCCTCCCTGCCCCCCCGAAAAAAAAAAAAAAAAAAATTAAAAAAATTAAAAAGGGAGATCTTTCAACAAATGTACCTGTGGCACATGTAACGAGTGGACGTGTGTGGAAGGAGCGACATAAATAAGGATGCCCTTTTTTGTAAGGTACGTACATATGAGGGCGCCAAAAAAAGAAGAGAGGAGGGTACCTTAAAGAGAGGAAGTTCCAACTTTTTTCCAAGTCGTTTCGATTGTGCGCGCAATTGGCGATACCTTTCTCTGATCATCGCTCAAATTCTATGTATGCGCATTTTTCAATGTATTTTTATTTTTTCGTGTGGCATGTGATTAAAGGACAACGCAGAAGGGTCAGACAAGACAACTTTTTCCTTTCCTGTATACCCCCTTGCTTATGTGTTAACGCGGCAACGACTTAACCTACCTTGAACAAATTGGGACCACCCCCCTTACACACTTAAATATATACCATGCTATACCTTCCGTCGAAACAAAATGAGAATACCTGAGTGTATCCCCAGTGAGCCACCGAACGGGGTCGATATTTTATTCGAGCTGGCAAAACGGAGAGATGAACGGCTTTACGACTTCCTGGAACAAGACGAATGTCTACTGAACTGTCGTGATGGAAATGGTTAATCGGAAAAATGGGGGAGGCTTGTAAATATGTCAAGCATGAGTGATTCTCCCTTCACCAAATGTGTGCATATTTCCCCCCTTGTTTTCATATGTACGTTTTTTTTTTTTTTTTTTTTTTTTTTTTTTTTTTCCTTTTTTCCGTTTTAAATTTACAGGAAATAGCCTACTTCACTGGTCCGTCTTCCTAAATGACGCATACCTGACGTGCTACTTGCTCGAGAAGGGTAAGGAGAAAAAGGCGAGTAATGAAGGAATTGTAAAAGAGGGATAAGTCCAGGAATGGTCTGAAGGACAAATTCAGCAGTGTGATGATTACTTATCACGCATTCTTCCTCATCGTTGCTCATTTGCCCCTTTTTGATGACACCCCGAAGGCGCAGATGTGAACGCCAAGGCACGGAACGCGCAGACACCGCTATTCTGGGCAATCTCCGCAAACAACATTCACATGATCCATCTCCTGAGGAATTACGGCGGGGATATATTTCATACCGACGACAAGGGCTACAGTTGCTTAACCATAAGTACTCAGTATGGACAGGTTCTATGCTTTCTGTATTTAATCCATTTGGGGGCATCACTCACACATAGAGACCTGAGCAATTGCTCCGTCGTTGACTGGGCTGCGTACAACAACAATATATTTTTCCTTCGCCTATTGTCGAACGTTTGTCCTAAATTATTTTCAATAAATTTGAAGAATCCTGCATCCACATTGCACAAGGCCATCATTGGGAATGCCTACGACGCGGTGGTCTTCCTTGTAATACACGGTTACCAGAATGTGCACGACATTGCCACGGAGGAAAAGGTAAGCACGATGGACGGGGTGGTGGACACACACATGTGAGTCATCACTCTTGGTTTGTGACGAGTCCACGTGTGAAGAGCACATGTACATGCCCCCCACATGGAGGTGCTCTAATTTTAAAAAAAAAAAGAAAAAAATACAATTCAGTAACAACCCTAACTCATGTTCACTCCCTCACATTGAAGAAAACCGTTGTTCAATTTGTAGAAGAACATAAGGATAAGGTGGACAGAAGTATCTATAATTTTATCACTTGCAGGAAGGTTCAGAATTTGTGCAGGAGGCGAGGTAGCAAAGAGGACCCAACTTTGTATGAGCCCAATGGGACTATAGGTTCATACGTTATTTCAAGGAGGAAAAAGGTAATCGGGAGGTGCACCAGAAGCGTTACTTCACTACTGTCGTCACCTGAGTAGTTGCTTCTCGCAACTTAAGGTAGTTTCCTTTCCCCCCCCGTAGCTTTCAACCTTGCGGAAGATCCGCCATGCGTTCACCCAGGACAAGACCCTCCTTCTCTACCCCGCCACCATCATCTTGTCACATCTATACATGTCCTGCATACACTTCTTTTACGTGAGGATAAAATGGCAGAGGAAACGTGATCCTCATTTTTAAGACAAAAAAAAAAAAAAAAAAAAAAAAAAAATGGAGGATAAGAGAAGAAGCTAAAGAAAGATTGTACATATTCTCACGGATGTTTGCCAAAACGTGTGTCCTGTTACTTGCCAGAGAACTACACAAACATATATATATATATATATATATATATATATATATATTTTTTTTTCTCCTTTTTGCAGACAAGAGGGGCATTGCTGGGCAAGAGCCCCCTCTGGGACGCCGCCCACCCAATACTATTCGTACTTTACTACATGGTCGTTTCCAGTGATCCCGGCTATTTAGAAGACAACAGAAGTGTCCCATGCGACATTACAGGTGATATGAAGAACCCGTCGCATCACCCAGATGTTGACACCAGCAGGAGCACAAATTTAACTTTACGAAAAATTTTAAAAAATGTGAAGGAAGAAATAAAATGTTATGAGGAAAAAAATAAATTAATCTCTTTCTGTGAAGAGATCAAATGGAAAAAAATGAGCCAAGTGAAAAATAGTTTACAGATAAAGTTGGATACACAAGCATTCGAACTGATATCATTTGACGTGAAGAAGTTGTGTCCTACGTGTTTTCTCTTTAAGAACTTAAGAACGAAGCATTGTCGTTTCTGCGGCAAGTGTGTAGATATATACGACCACCACTGTTTATTTACTCTGAACTGCATGAGTGTAGACAACGCAAAAATATTTTTAATATGGATCGTGTCAAATCTTGTTTTCCACTTTTGGAAAGTATATATACACATCTGTGTATTTATGAAGCTGAATTTGTCATCATCTCCACTCCTTTTCCGAGGAATATCAATATCGGTAGTCCTAATAAGTTTGTTGCACTTGTATTTCATGGGGGTAATTTTCCTAAGGTCCATACTAAACATATTAGAAAATATCACATCGAATGAGAAGTTTAAAATGTATTCCTCCAACACTTTTTTTTTGTACGAGTTAACGAAAGACAAGAATAATGAACCCGTTGTTATCCGAAGATTCAAGAACCCGTTTGACCGAGGGGCTCTTTTTAACCTCGTTAACTTTTTTACAAAATCCAAGGACCATTTGTCTAACCCGGAGAGGCAATTCATTCGCGTAGACGAGAGCGTGGAAAGTGTGTCCGTGAGAGCCTTCGTGGAGAAACTGAATGGAGAACTGCGTCGGGTTTATGCGAAGAATTGAATGGTATGGCTAGATAAATCATTGCGCAAGAACTACGAAAAAACTACGAAAAAACTACGAAAAAACTACGAAAAAACTACGAAAAAACTACGAAAAAACTACGAAAAAACTACGAAAAAACTACGAAAAAACTACGAAAAAACTACGAAAAAACTACGAAAAAACTACGAAAAAACTACGAAAAAACTACGAAAAAACTACGAAAAAACTACGAAAAAACTACGAAAAAACTACGAAAAAACTACGAAAAAACTACGAAAAAACTACGAAAAAACTACGAAAAAACTTCTGAACGGAGCTCACCCCCCGAACACAGCGGGGGTACGAAAATTCACGCAAATCACATCGAAAATATCTTGTACACGGAAATCCTGTGCGAGGATACATATCCAGGAGGGTCTCATGTCAGCATTGAATTGGCTTTGAAGATGGGTCAAGGACCTCTGCACCGTTTGCACCGTTTTGATCACATAGTAAGTATTGTTAGTGTCCATTCCGTGGGCACATTTTCCTTTGAGACACTCTCCCTCTTCGCAGAGGTATACCAACTTTTTATTTAAAAATGTAAAAGGAGAGTTCAGTAGTTTATGATATCTGGGTACATCAATGATGTACTCAGTTAAGGGCAGGTTATTGGAGCCAATGAATTTTCCGCTCGAACTTAAATTGCCGTCATGTGTATGAACTTCATGGAGTGTACCACCATTGTGGTGGTCCCCTTCCCACTCGATGTAGTACCTCCTCGCGTTGGTTCTTCGGTAGACAATCTCATCGACATGGATCGAATCCTTCTCTTCTGAGTCCGCCACCTCATAATCACCCTCTTGTCTGGTTATAAGAATATTTGGAAATTTCCTCTTTATGCAAATTTTGGAAGACAGAATTGGCACTTGATCATTCTGCATGGAATTCAATCTAAACAAAGACATGTGATGCTCCTGAGGAAGGCTTAACAAACTGGACCTTTCCCTTTGGGGGGTTCTAACGAATGGCGTGAGTGTGTTCTCCGCCTTCTCTTTTTCTTCTTCCTCTGGGAACAGTGTGCACTGCTGTTGA
The DNA here is from genome assembly GCF_000006355.2 of Plasmodium knowlesi strain H. Taxonomy (NCBI): domain Eukaryota; phylum Apicomplexa; class Aconoidasida; order Haemosporida; family Plasmodiidae; genus Plasmodium; species Plasmodium knowlesi. The sequence continues at coordinate 279,747 of NC_011913.2, read as the reverse complement.
GGGGAGTGTAAATTGGCCTTTCCTTCGAGCGGAAAAGTTTCTCCTCCATCGGGGATTCTTACTTCTCCTTCGTCGGAGCTTCTTACTTCTCCCCCCCCGTGGACGATTCCCGACGGGAGCAACAAAGACATGTTATTGAAAACCCAGTTGCGAATTTGGAAGTGATCAATATCGAATTGGTACTTTTCTAAATTCAAAAATTTTTCTCTATCGTTAAGGAAGTAGAGGACTCGATAATTTTCATCCCTTTCTGAGTGCTTAACCTCCCGGCGGAGGTACAGGTACATGTAGATGTCTAGCAGCTGCGTAACGTTATCGTTGTCCGGTTGGTCATGCGGATAGTTATCTCCATCATTATCACTATCATGATGATCTGCATCGTCGTGGCCCTTGTCATCGTTATTGTCACCCATCCCTGGGCGCAGTAAAAATGAGAGCAACACTTTTTCCTTTTTATTGCTTAAAAGAAAAACATTCACTTCTTCCATGAAGTCACCAGCGCTGTATATGCATCCATCTCCGCATGCGAAATGCAAATCATTCTTTCCTTTCTCCGTTTTCCACTCCCGCAGAACCACCATTTCGAGGTAACGAACTCCTAAACACAGTCGTTCATATATTATTCCCTTAGATTGACACGGAAGGGAATTATTTACACATTTTTCCGCGTCCTGTCCACTACTTTTCGCACCACCTGTTGTATTGTATATGCCGTAAATACACCTGATTGGCTCTTTCCGTTTTTTTCGTTCAGACAAGGCGCACATCCACTGCTGCAGGTAGACCACACGTTGGTTCTTTTTCGCCCCCTCTTCATCTTCTCCACTTTTTGTGCACTCCATGAATATTCAGTTTGGAGGTTGTACGCGGTGTGTCTATTCTTCACTGCACGTTCCGCGGGGGACTCACTCCACTAGGCTTGCAGTTGGCGCCTTTGCCCCTTCGCTCGCTTTCCTCAACGTATGTGAACATACACATATATGTACATTCGCAATATATATATGTATATATATTTTTCCTTGTGCTACTTTCCAGTGGGTACCCTTCTGAGGCTTTCCCTGCTTTTCCAAAAGTTTCGATTTAAAGGAGTTTCCGTGGTGGTTGCAAGGGCGGTGAACAGAACAAGACTACTTCAATGCGCAAGCAGGGGGAGCAAAAAGAATAACACACATACACACACACACACACAAGTGGAACTGGGTAGTTCACCTGCTCACAAATGCAAGCACACTTATGGTGAGCGTATCACGAAGCCCATGACAAATAACCTCCGATTTTAAAGTTGAGGAAACCCCCCCTCTGCAGTAACTGGGAGGGGGGAAGACGTATACGTACGTTTAAATTTTTAAGAGGGGAAAAAAAAAAAAAAAAAAAAAAAAGGAATTCACATACATAGGGAGACATAAAAAAAAAAAAAAAAAAAAAAAAAAAAGAAGCAACAATAAACAACAAACAATAAACATTCGCAGGAGTTCATCTCGCGTAACCCATTTCAAGCATCCTGATTGTGGTCGAAAAAAAAAAAAAAAAAAAAAAAAAAAAAAAAAAAAAGTTTTTTCACATGTGTTCATACAAGTTGTCACTTTTTCCATCCGTTTCTTTTCACACCCTCCCGGTGGAAGCCCAATTAGGTGTCTTCATTTCTCAGTCCAGGCTGCGGGGGGTCTTCTTCCATTTCGGATGTTCCTGCGGGATTGTGCACGTCAGGGTTAGGGCAATTTGCAGTTGTACCTGTCGAGGAAATTGAGCATCCTTGGCCACTGCTCACTCCGTTGTCACTTGGTTCTCCTCTAAGCACTTCGTTCTGTACGTCGACTCTGTTCTGTTCGTTCCCCTCCTCGACATCGCTCACACCCGTTGGGACATCTGACAGAATTAAAAAATCGTCTATTTCTTTATCGTGGAAACTGTAAGAGTCATCATGCTTGTGGTAAATGTTAATGTACTTTTTGTTAATGATGCTCTTTTTGCAAGTTCTCATTTTTTTTCGGCTTTCTTTATCAGATGACATGTTCTCCATATTGGAGTTTTCTTCTCTCACGGGAGAGGCACGGATAGCTGTGTCCCAATGTTCATCTTCCCCAAAACCCTCATCCCATGTCTGTCCAGGTGCGCAATGGGGATTTTCCCCTTCGATTGAGTAATTTGGGTTGTTCTCCTGCAATGGATAATTCCCATTTTTTTCACCCCCTTCGCATTCAGGATTATCTCCTTCCATTGGATCCTCGTGAGTGTTCTCCTCAGGTAAACATTCCTCGTTGCCCCCTTCCAGTGAGCAGATCGCCACAACATCTTCTTCATTATCCACCTGCACATGCTCTGACCCAATATCCTCCCCCTCATCGAGCGACATTCCAACCTGATCACTGTCAAAGGGGCTGATCACACCGCTCGATAGAGGATCCATAATTAAAAAGTTTGGCAAGGTATACATATGTTCGTCTCCTTCACCATAAAGTAATTTGCCTTTTTTTTCTTCATTAAAAAATAGTAAGTTCCATGTATTTTTTATAATTTTAAAAAAAGAATTCTCATCAATTTCGTTCTCGTGATTGACAAGGAAGTCTCTGCTATTCTTATCGTCACTCCACCGTTTGCAACAGTTTTTTAATTTCCTCCTCGTCACCATATTTTCCCTGTAGTACTCTACTCCCTTGGTCTCCGCGCCTAGGTGCTTGGCGTCGAATTCCTTTAAGCAATCCATTAGGGGTCGGTGTGTGGTGGAATGCAAATATAAGGTAAACAACTGGTAGTCTTTACACGATGGATTAAAATATTTTCCTTCCTTTTAAGTTGTGAGAGAAAAAAAGAAACTGCTAAGATGTAGCGCCAAACTGGTACCAAACAGGAAAAAAAAAAAAAAAAAAAAAAAAAAAAAAAAAAAAAAAAAAAATTCACAAAAGAAATGCAAAGGAGTGAACTATTTTTTCACCAGGGACGCAAAATTGCGTTTTCCGTTTTCCGTTCTTTTTCCTCCGATTTGTGTGCTGTGTATGACGTTGGGAAAAGAACACAACCTGTTGAGCGGAAAAGAGGAACTAACCGCCCCGAACCGAAGTGAACCACGTCGAACAGAACTACGCAGAACCGCTCCGAGCTGAACACAGGGGGGGGGAAGGGCCTCCCAGTGCGCACTTCCCTTGACGTATGCAGGGAGAAAACGCCCCCTTTGGGGGTGAATAAACGAGGGGAAAATTTTTCCAACCTAGTACTGCCTCCTTCGAAGGAAAAGTTCGCCTCCCATGAAGCAAAAAAAGTTCAAAGCTAAGAGGTAGAGATTACTTAGTTCACCTTCATTTAGAGCAACTCCCCTATGGTGATAGGTCATGTACGTTTGGTTAGTCTACGTGTGCAGGAGGGCGGGGGGGGGATCTCCCTCACCTGATGTATTCGAAAACATAGCGAGTTAAAAGACTGTGTACATATGTATATATATGTTTCCTTCTGACGGTGCGTGGGAAATTTGCTTATAGGGTAGCTTCTCCCCTTGGCAAAATTTAAGTGTGCACGGGGATATAGGCACACATCGTTGGTGCAACGTGAATGGCAAGGTAACTCCGTGAACTCGGGGGTCTATGAATCATGTGCCAAACTGGACGGTATGCACAATTACGCGGGTTAAGGGGCAAAAAAAAAAGGAAGATATTTATTTTTTCTCAACACAAAGTTGTGAGTGAAAAAATGGAAAAATTAGAGGAACATAAAAAGTGCTTTTGGTTTCCCCTGCAAAGATTACGCTTAGTCCTGTTTGGTCTGTTGTGGATGGGATTAAGCAGAAGGTGATTTTTTTTTTTTTTTTTTTTTTTTTCGGCACTCTTCTAAGATGGGTTAAGATATAGTTAGCATGTTTTTTTTTTTTTTTTTTTACTCAACAATGAGTTAGCCAAAAATGTGGAAAAAAATAAAATAAATAAATAAATAAGATATTTAGAAGAAAGCCAGTTCGTTTCTTTTGAACATCCTTTTCGTAGAAACGAAGAATGTAAGAGAGGAAATATGACATTTATCACACTGTGAGGTTTTTTTTTTTTTTTCTGGCAGTTCGCGCGTTACACAAGGTTGGAAAACGACTGGGGAGGTACCGCCGCTGAGTAGTTGCCTACATAATAGCATCCCTCCCAGAGACAACAAAATGGAGAAAATGAAAAAAGAAAAAAAAACTGCTTTGCTTCCATTTCGTCAACGCATACAATGAAGAACTGTGCAATTCTTCACCATAACAATCACTTCATTTTTTTTTTTTTTTTTTTTTTTTTTTTCCCTTGCAGAGAGACAGTATTTTCCTCTTTTTTTCCTTCCCCCCCCGCGTGTGCCAAGATGATTAACCTTTTTCCGTTCACTTCATTTTTTAATTCCTTTCGTTATGAGAAATTACCTAAGCGGCTGATTGAGCATGTGATTAAGGCAGGGACCTTCTGCCGGACCATGCTCCCCGTCTTCATCCCCCTATGTCTGTATCAGTACATACGGCAGGTAGGGCCTCCACGGGGGTTTTGAATTGTGGGCATTTCGACAGTTTGGTTGGAGGTGTTTTTTCACCCCTACATGGGCGTGTTCCATTGGATGTGTGTAAGCGCACAGAATATTCCCCTTTTTTTTCCACCTCTTCATTGAGCTGTGTGCTCACTTGGCCACCCTTCCCCCCCCCGCAGGTGGACAAAGAACGATACGCAGAGGAACTGCTGTATGAGTCAGACCCAAACGTTGACGTAAAAAGTTTTTACGATTCCACAATGAAAAGAAGCGGAACGAAGAACTGGAAGATCCAGTATGATTTGTATCTCATAGATAAGGCTGTTAACTCGTGATATTTTTTTTCCGTTTTGACGAGAAATTCTTTTTTTTTCTTTTTACAGGAAATTTTTTTTTTTTTTTTTGGGGGGGAGGGGAATTGGACAAAAGGATTGATCTGATGAGTAGTTTTACTCACGATTGACTGTATTTCGTCCATTGGGGTCATGCCGACAAGTACTCGGAAGTGTGTATGTCAGTATGCATCCCCCTCCCCCACAATGTTCGTCGATCGTAAACCCATGGGCGATGTTGTTTTTCCAATAGGAGAGAACGCATCCATATTGGCGTGGGTTAGTAGTTCCCAAATGTTGTTTTGCCCCTACCATCAATTATGCTCCACATACATTTAATCACGTTTCGTGTTTTTTTTTTTTTTTTTTTTTTTTTCCCCTCCTTTATGCGCCATTTCATTTGCTACGTGCTTTTTGATTTACCCCCAGTTTGTGCCTTTTGCCCGGGTCGTCCAACAAGGCCGATACGCAGGTACTAGGCTATGCACAGTGTGAATAACGTGTACTTCGAACAAGGCTTATAATGTAGGAACAGTACGTTCTCTATTTTTTTTTTTTTTTTTTTTTTTTGCATGTCCACCTTTTCCCTTTTTTAAAACGAATTAATTTTGAAGGCGTGTATGGAGGAGTCGTCCACGTGGAACCCCCCTCCTACGTCCATCAAAGAAAAGATGACTCATTTATGTAGGACTAAGAAAACTTATAACGGTTATTTTTCCCATCCATTTTGTGCTCATCAAATGGTTTAATTTTGCTTGGATACGGAGCCAAGGAATAGATCGCAATAGGTGTACATACAGGGGGAGATTCACACGTATGCATAAATATGCGTCTATGTGTGTAGCGAGGGAGACAAGAAAGAGTTACAGGGTGGACAGCCTCGAATAGGTAACACTCCGCGTGCCCGTTTGTTCATCTTAGCAATCTGTACCCTCTACTCTTTTTCGCTCTACGTCAAACAGTTTTACTCCTTAGGGGAAAAACATTCCCTCCTTGTGGTCCCAATTTTAACTTAAATATTGACTTCAAATTTTTTTTTTTTTTTTTTTTTTTTTTTTTTTTTTTGACCCCATCGTGCTTCCTTATACCTGTTAGTCCATCTTGTCATCACGATGAAGAGGCGCATACCGGGACTACTCCTTCTTTTCTTGTTCACCTTTTTGGAGGCGTCCTTCTGCCTGTCCCTATTCAGCAAGAGCGCATTTCCGCGAGAGTGTAATGTTGGAAAAGACAAAAATTAAAATAACAACATGCGGAAAAATGGGAAAGGAAATTTTATCGCCCAATCCGGCCTAACATCTTCACCACCATCACAACATTTTTCATAATGCTCCTCTTTCCTCCCCCCTTCAACCTTCTCTCCCTTTTTCCATTTCCGCACTAGTCACTAAAGCCGTGGAGAGGCACCTGCGGGAGGACTACGGAGGTTTGAAAATGTCTACCTACGAGCAGTACCCCTCTATGTGCCTTGCATCACATTAACATGTAAGATGGGTACACCAACACATCCTCCCACTTTTACTTACCACTTCTGTGTACCTAATTAGACAGGGATGTCGAAGTGTTTAGGTTCGTATAAGGATGCTGATAAAGGGGGTGGTGGTGCAACAAATAGTGTTCACAACTTATATGAACATCCGTACCCTCACCCTATCCCCTTTTTTTTATTCATTTCCTATTTGTTTTTCTCGTACCCATCGAAATAATTTCTGGTTAACCTTTTAGGGAAATAATGCGGAATTACAAAAATGAGTAAGTTAGGGATGAAAGAACATACAACCATATTGGCACCTGTCTATCGTGACAACCTCTTTTTCTTACCATGTCCAGGGAGACCCACTTGACCGCTTCTGATGAAGATGATTTAAAGGTGACGCACAGTTTATTTTCGAGAGTTCTGCGCATGGGCATAAATGCGAAACAGACAGATGGACATTTCCGTAATGCATTTTGTCACTACTTGTTTAATGATACACATAATTGTTTTCCCATTAAGCATAGCCCTTATCTGTATGATTTTTTTTTTTTTTTTTTTTCTCTTTCCTCCAGGTCGCAATGAAGAAGTACGCAGGGAATAGGTTCATTCAGGAATATGAAAGATTGATGGACGATGTTAGTCTTTTTCGCACTTTTTTTTTTTTTTTTGTTTCCTTTTTTTTTTTTTTTTCACACATCCACTATGAGTTCACTTTTCATCCATGTCCATACCGACAAACGTGCAGAACTCCAAGGACTCTAAAAAGGTTTTGGCAAAGTCGATGATCAATTTGATCAAGCAACAATTCGTTAAGCTAAAGGAAATTGAAGCTCAGTATGTTACGCCAAATTTTGATCAGTACAAGCAAGTCACGGAGTTGAAGCCTCAGGTCATGGTAACTGAGACGTCTTTATCTTTTGTTAACAACCCTGATTGATACTATATTCTTTGGTGCATATTCATATGCTTACCGTTGGATGCGTTCTGCGTTGTGTTCTTTGCTCCCATACAAGTACACCGCGCATATAACTGCACTTTTAAAAAAAACATCATCCTTGGTTTATTGTGGTGGGTTTATACCCACTGATGAATTTACCCCCTTTGCAAACTTGAAAGGATTTAAACACAGGTATGACGTGCAAATTCGAATGTGACAGAAGGGTGTGAAATTTTTCGAAAATCATAGTTTTTCTTTTCCCCCCCCTTTTTTTTAATAGACACGCCATGCAAGACCGAAGCGGAGTGCAAAAAATTGGAGGTGATGAATAATTACTTTGTCTTTTTGTGAATTTAGCTAAATGACTGTTTTTCTTCGAATGGCTATTCGAATTCGCGTCGTCTTTTCTTTGTGCCTTGCAGAACATGATGAACATCTGCACGTACATTCGGGGAGGAGCAGACTTTGCCTACGACATTTTTTTGGTGACAACACACGTTGTGACTAGCATGATGGCCGTCCTGTGCGCCTGTATTTTTATTGGGCCTGTGCATGTTTGCGCTTTGAAAAATTTCCCCGTAAGGCGCAAAAAACAGAAAAAAAAAAAGAGTAACTAGTTGTGATGGGACCATTCACATCATTGCTATTAGTGGCAGTGTGTTTACCATGTGGTCCACTACTTATCTTATTGTGCCTTTTTGGTTTCCTCATTTATTGACTCCCCTTCGTTCACCTCACAGTACACGTGTAAACTGCCGTATCCCGTCTTTTCAACCCTGTTTATGGCCACTTCAGCCGTGTGGGAAGTGGTAATTGCTCACAATACGAAGGAGAGCTATTTCGCTTCCTTTGCAAGAATGCCAATTGGAGGGGATAAACAAGTGTGAGAGAACTCGGATAAAATGTAATTGTGATTACTAGCTAGTGGGACAAACAGCTAGCCATTTTTTTTTTTTTTTTTTTTTTTTTTTTTTTTTTTTGTTCAGGTAAAAGCTGCAACGGCGTTATGCCGGGTGTATGGTGGTAGGGGAAAAATAATAATAAAAATAAGCATGCATATATGTATATATAGGCAAATACACGCGCAAAGGAATCGTTTGGCGTGTTCATTGCGATAACTTTATTTGGAGACACAGTGGCCCATCCGCTCTTCCACTCTTTGTTCTTAGATCTGTCAGTGATGTCCAAAATGTCCTGAAGGAGCCACATGCTACTTTGTCCTGGCTGCTCCCCCTTCCCGTGGTCTAGATTCTTAAACGAATTCGATTAAAAAGAATTGTTTCGCTTTTAACTGCCTCATCTTGCTAATGCGAAGGTCATTTCGGCAACCTTCAGAATGACATGCCCGCCCACGTAGGCGCATCCCCGCAGTTTGGCAACCCCGAGGGTCGGCTTGAAAGAAATTTGTTCCACTTCCATTACGAGCGTGTCGCCTGAACAGTTCAGAAGAAAAGGTGGCGCGATGTACGTGTAAATATGGGAGCTATGGTTCTGTTGAACGGGGACACAACCCAGAAAGTTCCATCACCACAACATCTTACGAATAAAAGAATATTGTTCATTTGCGCACCGTCAAAGTTGCACCAGAAAGCGAATGTGAACTTGTCACTTTTTTTTTTTTTTTTTTTTTTTTTTTTTTTAACACGCAGATATTCCCAAACTACAATGTAGACAGGAGTTGCACACACATTTGTATACATGTGTTCGCAGAGGGATTTAACCTGGAACGACTGGTTTCTTCCAGCGAACGCCATCCACCCCAGCGAATAAAAATAAATTGTCCTTCCCACGATTCTCTTCATTTGTGAGACATAGTATCCCCCCCAATTGGGCTAAAGCTTCTATTTGTAAGACGCCAGGCATAATAGCCTTGGCAGGGAAATGGCCATTGAAAAATTCTTCATTAGCGGAAACTTGTTTGATGCCAATTATTTTTTTATTCCTTTCTATATGGATTACCTTGTCAACCAAGAGGAATGGATATCTATGTGGAAGTACATTTTTTATTTCCTCAATGTTAATAGTGTCACCAGTATCGTATGACATGACAAACGAAATGTATTTCCCATCGATTTCTTTATTTTTGTTTTCTTCCACTGCGCATAGCTTTTCTTTTAATTTTTTTCCGATCCTTTGTTTATATTTTTCCCCGCTTGATCTTTTTTGGGAGGAAAACACCACTCGGCGGGTTAAGAATTGGTACCCCTTATGTTTCTGCATATCAAGGCATGTTGTTCTTAATGCAACGGTTGCAAAGGGGGGTAGGAGACTCAGGAGGAACAGGAGGTGTGGGAAATAGGCGCACTTCATGATGTTGTTCGACGTGCGTGGAGAGAAAAAAAATGGGGTAAAGCAAAAAGGGGTCCCTTTCCCTTCTCAAATTTTTGTGCGTTTTAAAGTTTTTTTTGCACAAATGTAGAGGGCGATGTGCACGGAGAGGAGTGAGTGGTGAACTGTAAATCCTTATTCAGTTATCCAATTATTTTGTTGTTTGGTTGTCGGATAATCCTGTGTGTTGCAATTTGTTGTGAGTAATTTTCCACCACAGGAAGAGCGTTTTACCCCGTCGGGCAAAATTTACACCATGCGTGCAAACAAGGACGACGATTGTTCGGAGGGCAAATCGGAATTCGTGTCAGTTTTCCACGAGGGCATGTTACATGCAAAAAAAAAAAAATGCATGCATGAGGATTGCACAATGTGGAACATTTTTTTCTGTTCTCCTCACCCCCTTGGCGCTTTCCATTTGATTGCCCAAATGATATTCTATTGTGTGCTCAGAGCTGGTGGTGAAAAAAAAAAAAGTCTTTTTTTTGTAAGGAGCTAATTACGGTAAAGAAGAGAACCACCGGTGGTAACTCCCCCTTGGAGGTAAATGCCAAAAAAGGAAGGAAACACCCTCCTCCCCCGCTTTCACGTGATTACGACGCTGAACGTTTGGAATATCCACCATTGTGCATTTTCATTGTCGTACTTAGGTTGCCATCTTTCGGCATATCCACACGACGTACAACTTTAGATGCACTTTTTTTTTTTTTTTTTAAATTAAAAAATTTGAGTTCTACTTAGGGTTTAATTAAGAGGCAGTGTTAAAAAGGTAGCGCGTGCACTGGGGCATGCACAGGCATGGAACAATGTAATGGCCAAACGGAATGGTCATCACGAACATGTATACGCGGTGGACATAGTAGTCGCGGCGAAGGCACAGGTCCGAAAACAAATCGTTGCCGCAGTAGGGATCACTTCTATATGGACACTGGAATGGGTTACTCCTCTCCACACATGTACATACGCATACACATACGCATACACATATACATACGCATACGCATACACAGGTACATACACAGGTACATACACAGGCACATACACAGGCACATACACAGGCACATACACAGGCACATACACAGGCACATACACAGGCACATACACAGGCACATACACAGGCACATACACAGGCACATCACACCCCTCTCTCTCCTTTCCTCTACTCGTCCTTCTCAACAGTAGTCACCTCCGACACATAAATTCCGTCCAAAAATTTTCGAATATCTTTATTTCTACATAAAACGGATTGATGAATTAACGCTGCTGTGAGGGAAACGTTCTCAATATCAGCACCACTAACATAAATTTCATCCTTGACATTTGGCGATTTCTCAATGATTACACCAGGTAGAGCCTTCACAAATCGAACCCGTTTTTCTCCTAAATAATTCCTTATCTCGATAGACTTGTTGTTATCCACAATATTCGAGTTGATTGGAAAATGTGCATGTACGAGTCTCATTTTATACAGAAATTTCTTGGTTACTCCTGTGAACATATTTTTCAAATGGGTACATACGGTTCGAATGCATGCCAATCGGTCGGGAACTCCGAACCACATCACCACCTTGATATACTTTTTCAACTTATTCAGACGAATATCGATGGGTAGATGTCGGAAGGATTTTTTCAGCGTTCCGTGTTTTCCTGTTACAGTCACTTTCCTTGAGTTTATGGCCACTTGGACTGCGACAAAAGGAGGGGATAGGTATATGTACAGTTAGGGCAATGTGGCACACTTCTTTATCATATGCGAAATACTTATCCATATGTACATGTAAACATATGGGGGATATGAGCCCGCTGATAACCCTTGGGATATCAACTTCTCTAATTTTTCTCCCACGTGCATATGCCCCCCATACGCTTGGCGGGAGGGGTTGGGGGGGGCTTTCTCTCCTTCAACTATTTTTTGCCTGTTCTTAATTTCCCCTATAAAGTTCTCTTGAGAGTTTATACTATCCTCTCTCGTTGTGCGCCGCACTCAATGTGGATGGGTGTCCCACCTTTTGCGATGAAAAGCGCAGGTGCAGGGCCCATCCCTCTCAAAATCCCTCATTTTTGTTCGACTCGTTCTACTTACCTCCCTCGGGAATCATAACCTTCTGCGATGACACGATGGTTTTCATTTTGAAAAAATGTATCAAAAAAAAAAAAAAAAAAAAAAAAAGGGAAAAAAAAAAAGGGGTTCCACAAGAGTAGTACCAGAGTATCTGTAAAATTATTCGAACGTTGTTAGCAGAGTTTAAGCATATAACACGTCACAGGGGGAGTTTTCCTCTTCCTTTTTGTTTTTCTGTTCGCATACCATTTGGAAACGCAATTGGTAACAACTTTCTCTTCTTCTGTTAAATTTTTTCACTGCGAATTTTTTTTTTTTTTTTTTTTTTTTCGCAAAAATTGTCGCTTCTATTTTATTGGTAAATTTTCCAGCATTTATATTTTTACTAAAACAGTCGTCACATCGTGGGCTTTTCCCCTCTTTTCTTTTATGAATAAATACTTTTTTTCTTTTTTTTTTTTTTTTTTTTTTTTTTTACATTGCTGCACTAGGGCTGTGGCGCGAAAAACGAATAGTACGTTTGGGCGTCATATAGGTGTTTGGGTTTACAATAATGTATATATGTATATAGCTACATGAAGGAGGCACATAAACCTGTCACCCACATCCATATGTATATAAATTAAAGTTAGGAATTTGTTGGTATGCCAATTATTTGGTGGGACAATTTTTCCTTTCGCCTTTTTTGCGCATAATGCGCCAAGGGAAAAAACGGAACTTGCGTTGCGAAGGTGGGGTAATGCAACCGAGTGGGGGAGGAGTATGTGGGGACCCGTAAACATAACCCATGAAAAAGTTAAGGCACTGTAGCACTGGGAGTAGGGCTCATATTATACCTGGTGGGTATATATAATAAATACTACTACTAGCATATATAACAACACATATGGAATGTTTTATTGTTGCGGCAAGAGAAAAAAGGCGCAAATCGTCTCGCCTTTTTAACTTACGTTTCCATTACCTAAGCTCGACATGGAAAGGAGCAGGAAAAAGGGGGTACAAAGCCACGCATTTTTTTTTTTTCAGTGATCGGAACGGAGATCCGCTTCCCAATGTAGTGAATTTCCTCCTCATGGGGTTACAAACTTTTGTGCATTTTTGTAACCCTCATTTTTACGGGAAAAAAAAAAAAAAAAAATTACGCAAAATTTTTTCATTATATTATAATTTGTAAAGATTTCCATGAAAGAAAATTCTCTTCATTCTTTACAAACATTTTTGTTGTTATTTCCCGTTTGTGAAGCCAGGAAGGATTTTTTTTTTTTTTTTTTCTCTCTGTGGGAATGACCGCTTTCCTCCCCATGAGTCTGGTTTGGCGATGCCCGCGAAGGCTATTCCGATGTAGCAACACTGTAACAACGAAGTAACAACGAAGTAACGACGAAGTAACAACACTATAACAAAGAATATTGCCTTGCCACCCATGGGGATGGCGCAACAAGCGTAGGATAATTGTACGTGGGGGTTACCCATATGGAGAGTTGCAAACGTTTACAAAGTTTACGAACCGGTTGGCTAATTTTTATCCATTTGTGCCTTCTCGGAAATAAACTATTTTATATTATAATATTTTATTTATTTTTTTTTTCTGTTTCCACCCAGGAATAGGCATACATCAGGCGGGTGATGACAAAAAAAAAAAAAAAAGAAAAAAGGGGAAAAATGAACAGTCGTAAAAAAGGGATAACAAAAAAAGGTGGGCGAGGGTTCCATTAAAACTGGCGCAAAGGCACTGCTTACCCCGTTGCCGGGATTCTGATATTCACGAAAATTATTACTTTGACGCGCTCATTTGGAGTGCTGAGTGAAGAGAAAGATCAGAACGGTATATATGTACTTTCACTTTCTCTGTGACACACTACTACAAGTCTTCAACTAATTCTCCTTCATTCCATTTTGGGTGACGAGCTCCAAAGGGGTGGGGGGAGTTTTGTTCCCTCCAGGGGGGGCTTTTCCCTTCATCTTCTCAGTTTAGGTAAAAGTGCTCGGGGGGGGCACACACGTATACATACACGTATACACACATGTGTGCATATACATGTGTGCATACATGCGCATGTGCTTTATGCGTTTATCCATGCGGGCCGTTCTCTTGGTTGGTTCATCTCCTTCCTATGGGTCTTTCTCTCCTCCTAAGCACCTCCCTCTCTCCAATGAACGTACACACAGGTGTAGGGTCAATGAAAGGTTCCCTCTTGGGTACTCTAAAGCGACTTCTGGGTGCAGTCTGGAATAGTCAAATCTACATTGAATACTTTATCGAAAACGAACTGAGCTACTTGTTCTTTGTTCTTTTTAAAGAGTTCCTTATATTTTTTTATTTCTTCCTTGGTATTTTGTTCAATTAGGGTTACTGCTTCGTCTTCGGCGGTGGTTTTCTGTGGGGTCGAAAAAAGGGAGGGGAGAGGAATCGTTATGAGGGGGTGAACAAGGACGTGAGTCCTCCCATCCACATAATATAATGCACATATAATAAATAGGGGGAAAGTTATATCCGCTGAGGTATATGCACACGCTGTGTCGGTACAGTAATATTTCCACATGGTTATGCTCTGCCTACACATTACCTCCTTGTGCCCCTTATTTAGACGTTCCTTTTCCTTGGCTCGGAAAATTTTCAATTCTTCCGTGGCTGTCGTCTCGGCTTCTTTCAGCATCTTGGCGCGCACTGAGAGGGGTGGTGGTGGTGAAAAAAAAAAGAAAAAAAAAGGGAGAAGTGTAATGACCAGAAGCAGAACATAAATGACTAATAAATAAACACATGAACTCTTGTATTCCAGAAGCAAATTTCTCAATCGAACTTCTCAGAATCCAGTTGTTCTTTTGCCATCTCAAAATTCACAGTGCGTATTGGTCCATCCATATCGGTCTATTGTCTTACCATCTTTCGCTTTTTTAATCACGAGATCAGCCTCTTCTTCAGCTTTGAGTAACTGCTGAATGAGTTGATTGGATCCTTTGTTTTGTGCCATTTATAGAGGGGAGAAAAAATTCAGGGGGTGAGAGAGATAATTGGTGGGATGATTCTGGTGTATACACTTAAAGGAGGGGGGTTGTTTTGAATTAGGGGGAATACTTCAAAGAAAGGCATTTATGAGTTTTCCTATGTCTGTACAAAATGACACCTCGTTTTGAAAAATACCAAGAAGGTTCAACCTCTTCGCTGGTGCATTGTTTCTTTTCCGTCGTTCAGGGTGTCGGACAATTCCACGAGGGGGAAGGGGTCAAAAAAAAATGATTAAGGTGGTCATCAAAATGTTGCAAACGTGGTAGGAAAAGGTTGTGATATACTTGCTGAAAACTGTTAAAACGCGTTAAGCTTTAAGGCTTCTTAAATGTACATTTAAAAATTCGCAGGGAATTGGAACTTTGTTTTTTTTTCCCATTTTGTAACTGTCACACAATTGTATTTGCTTATCTTACCCTTGCAGTTTCACGTTATTTGTTTGAAAGAAGGGAGACGCACAATTTTGACGCTTACTTTGGATGCATAGTTTTTTTTTTTTTTTTTTTTTTTTTTTTTTTTTTTTACGGCCCTATGTAAAAATAGGCAAAAAAAAAAAAAAAAAAAAAAAAAAAAAGGCGATTTTCTTGCGACTACTGTGCCTGTGGCGCATTTCGCTACGTCCCAATAGAGGTAGTGCAAAAATGAATATATCCTACTGCTTATTTTATGTGGGCGCGCTTTTGCCTATGCACGTGTGCTGGTGACCTGCGCCATTGGGGGAGGCTTTTTTTTTTTTTTTTTTTTTTTTTTTCTCTCTCCTTGAGGCGCCGGCCCCGAGGAAAATATTCGAAACGATCCGTTTGGGGGGAGGGGCATAAAGGATGAGGAGTTGGAAAAGAGGAGAAAAATAAATAAAAAAAAAAAAAGAGTAAAATGAAACTTGTTAAGGGGAAAATACCAACTTGAGTGCCAAAATTGGGAGGAATTTCCCGGCTGAGTGGCTAAAGGAACACACGGGAGGAAAGTGCTCGTGGACGCACCCATGCTTGCTCATTAATTGATAGGGGTGCCGATGGTGTAGCGTTCAGATAAGTGCCAAGTGGAAATTTAATTTACTTGCCCCTTTTGATTTTCTCACCACGACAAGGTGGCATCATTCCGACAGTTATCATTTCCTTGCACATGTGTCCTACGCCGTCTGAGTAATATTTTACCCCTCCACTTTTCCATCTGTAAATGTATCTATTTCGAGTGGTCCCCGACTTGGGTTGTTTCCCTTTTAATAACTTCTCACTTTTTTCATAGGTGAAGGAAAATCACAATCAAGGCCCTTAAACACGTTTATGCAGTTGGGCCTCATTTTTTTTTCTTTTTTTAGACACCATAGAGGGGTGAGTAGCATCTCCATCGATTATCCTTTTCCTCAATAGAAGGAAAGCACACCATCATTTTTTTTTCTGTCGGCGTTTATGTGGTTACACCTGGGAAGTGATGCCTGAGGGGGGGAGGTTGGAGGTGGGGAAATGTAAGGTTCACCAGGTGTGTGCCTGAAGGAATTGTTCCCTTCTTTGGATTTTCCCGTGGAAGGTATCCTTCGTTGGAAGGGGGTTACCAAACTAGACACTTCTCTTCTTTTTTCCTTCCAAATGGAGAATGAAAGGGAGAAGGAAGTTGTGGGGGCGGACACGGTCGGAACGGGATCTGGGAAGTCTTGCAAAATTAGGAAGACCAATAAGAGCATCCAGAAAAAGGGGTGTCCAAAGAAAAATAAGAAGGAACATGCAAAGTACAATAATGGAGAGGTAATCAAGGTAGTGAAAAATTGCAAGCACAATGATAGCATTTTCGACTTTATCGATGGTAGTTATAGAAAGTACTTTTTGGTGAAGCGGGGGAATGGAGTGGATCCACACACACAAATGAGATATGATTCGGAAAGTGGAAAATCTGCAGACTCATCCTTTATCTCCTTCGAATCGATTAACGCATTCGAGCTGAAAAAGCACCAAGAAGGAGAAGCCGTTTTCTCAAGACTGTTCCATATGACCAAAGCGAATATGGAGCGTTTGTACAACGACAGCAACTTCCTAAATCGTGGTTGGTCGGATGAGAAGAAATGGAAGGAGCTACGGAGCGACAAGTGCAAACTGATACTGGGGTTTGTGCAGAAGGATGAAGTTAATGAAGAAGGGGTCAAATTGGATGAGGAAAATGTGAGTGAGTCAGGGCTCACGCGGAAGGAACATAATTTCTCCTTTCTTCAAAGGGTATGCAGCAAAGGGAAGAATGAAAGTACCAAGGATGTGGATGATTACCTGAAGAAACACCCTCTGGTCTGTTTTGTGCATTACAGACTGACGGGAGATTATCCACCCAATGCACACAGAACCATCTGCTATCTCTATGAAATTCAAATCGTGCCAGAGTTCACTAAACTAGGGATCGGAAAGCGCCTCATTAATATGTTGGAGGCTCTCTGCAGACGAATCAATGTTGATAAAATTGTGTGCACCGTGTTGAAGAACAACGTCAATGCGGTTTCGTTTTATAAGACTAAGTGTTCCTTCGAGATGGACGAGAGCTCGCCGGATAACTTCGCTTCCGAGGACTCGGAGGAGTGCGAGTATGAGATATTGAAGCGGGTCGTGTGCAATCAGCACGCATAAGGTGGAGGCGTCTACGTGGTTCCATGCACATTTGATACGAGTTAACGGCTATGCCCTCTTCAAAATGGTCATTTTTTTTTTGTTCATATTTTTGTTCATATTTTTGTTCATATTTTTGTTCATATTTTTGTTCATATTTTTGTTCATATTTTTGTTCATATTTTTTTTCTTTTTTGGCGTTATTTGGAATAGCTTTCAACCTGAACGGTTCATACAGCTAGCTATATATATATATATATATATATATATATATATAACTTTTTTTTTTTTTTTTTTTTTTTTTTTTTATGTTAAATTTGATGTGTTTTTTTCTCCTCTTAAACCGTTTTTAGTTTTTTTTTTTTTAAAAAAATTATGGATAAATTTCGCAAGGCGCATAAGAAAAGGGGTTATAGGTATTCCGCCAGACGACTCCCACCGAAGGGGGTGAGCGATACAGCCGGCGTTATATGATCAACCCACGTGTCGCGCCATTGCTCATGCATACGCAACATATGTATAAACAAGCCGATAGGTCCTTCTTCCGTTTGCGCACTGTGGGAATTTCCTTCATTATAGAATTCCGATCTTGTTAGCTACCTCCAATGCGTCGTGGTCCTTTGACAGGCGCACGTATGCCTTCTTGTCTCCATTGAGTCTGCAGGGGAGAGATGCGCCGCACAAATGAGCATGTGTATATGTGCACGTTTAGGTATATGCGCACATACGTAAATGAGTAAAGTAAACATGTAGAGAAGTGTACATTCAGACACGCCCTGGTCATACATTCCAGCGGGAGGCCACACAATCCAAATGTAAAAGGTTATATATATCTCTCCCCATTTTTTCGGCCCGCACTCCAATCGACCTACCTGTTCAAAACATTGACCTTCTCACAGCTAATACCGAAGAGGTTCTTCACGGATTTCATAATTCTCCTTTTATCTGCTCTCTTGTCGCAAATAAAAACGAGGGTGTTTATTTCTTCGATCTTCTTCATGGCCTTTTCAGATGTCAGGGGGTATTTCAGAATTCCATATTTGTCCAACGTTTTTTTGTAGCATGATTTTATGATTTTTGGGCACTTTGGATTTTTGGGCAATTTAAGGGTTTTGGGTCTGCATGGAAAAGTGGTGAAGAAATGTGGTGAAGAAATGTGGTGAAAAAATGTGGTGAAGAAATGTGGTGAAGAAATGTGGTGAAGAAATGTGGTGAAAAAATGTGGTGATGTCTCCATGGGTGCATTAAAAGGACGCAAGGCGGTAGCCACCCCCCTTTCTCGCCCGTGCTACACAGCGATGGACGCTCTGTGCTTACCTCTTAAATCGAATGGATGTGATGATTTTCTTCTTCTTCTTCTTGGATTCCTCCGTGGCAACCTTTTTCATCTGTTGATTCTTTCCGCCGACCTGTTTGCCCAGGCTCTTTTTAACCTGTCCCTTGTACAGTTGGTTCTTCTCTTTGGCGGCTCCTTTCTTCTTGGCTAATTTATCATTACCCGTAGCTGCTGCCTTGGGGTTACCCTTTACATCCTTCATGTTTTTTTTGTTTTTATTATCCTGTGTTTTTTTATCCATTGTGGTTTCTGCAAAAAAAAAAGGGGGGGAAGAAGAATCACAACATGTGGAGTACAGTGCCTTCGAGGGGAATTCCGCTGGATATGGTCCTGTCGGCATTATCTACACGTGTTTGTTGAACACACGGGGAGTTGGGTACAAGAGCACAGGTGGCTTCGGCATCACCACTCTAGCGTTGCAGCGTTGAAGAGGATGTTCTGTATTATCCCCAGGTGGGGGGATCCACTCTCTGCCGCCTCCACTCAGTCACTCGAATTTTTTTTTTTACTTTTATCCTTAGTCCCTTCTACCATTTTAGCGATGATGGATTAAATGAAAAAAAAAAAAAAAAAAAAAAAGAAAAAAAAGAAAAAATTCAAGTTGGATTTTTTCCTATAAATGAATGGAAGCCTCTCTTTAGGATGAACTTTCTTTTTTTTTTTTTTAACTTTTTTATAAAAAAAAAAAAATTATTTTGGAAAAAAAATATAGCTTTTGGGCGTATGCATAATAATTGTAAAGATATATATAACACCTGCAAGTGTATATACATGTATATATAAAGTTGCTCCTTTGAGAAAAAATATTTCCTCTTTACGCTCGGTCGTTGAACGCAATATTTCCGCGGCAACCGAGTGGGATGAACGGGAAAAAGCGGGGACTAAAAACCCGAGTGGGTTTTATAGTCCCCTACGTTATATTTAGTGATACGGGAAGGAAAAGAGGAAGTGCTAT
Organism: Plasmodium knowlesi strain H; assembly: GCF_000006355.2. NCBI lineage: Eukaryota > Apicomplexa > Aconoidasida > Haemosporida > Plasmodiidae > Plasmodium > Plasmodium knowlesi. The sequence continues at coordinate 260,255 of NC_011913.2, read as the reverse complement.
TTTTACTTTGTTTTTTTTGCCCGTTCAGAGTGGATCGCCTACCGAAAAAAGTATATATAAGTGCGTGCTTAAAGTATATATAAAGCAGATAATTTAATTGCACATGAAAGAACACTTTATATATATGGATAAGTAAATGTAATATGATTGCATAACCCACCCTTGGAACACTCTCCCCTTAGTGGTGCTAATTAACCAAAGGGCGGTGCGGAATAGATTTTTTACGTGCACAAGTTGGGTACGACGCCTCTATATAGGGTATGCTACTTTTTTTTTTTTTTCCTTTTTTTTCCCAAAACTGTGCCGAAGTGACAACCGTACTTTAAGAGGAACAAATGGAATTGACGTTAGTTGCCATGTCGGCTATACATGTAATAAAAGAAAAAAAAAAAAAAAAAAAAAAAAAAGTCAAGGTATGTAAAAATGCACGCCTCGCGCGGGTATTCTTGGGAATACCGTGGCGCGCTTCGGTTAATTCCCCCCCCTTCTTTCGTTAACCCGGAAATGTATACCATTTGATGATGACGCGATTAGTGGGTGGACTAAGTTATTCCTTCTTCGCTCTGTTCTTGCGCTTTTCACATTTTTTTGTCGTATTTTTTTAAAAAAAATTTGCGCCTTTTATGTTATGTATGGCTGTTTTCCTCGAATTGTATTTTTTTTTGTATTTTTTTTTGTATTTTTTTTTTTTTTTTTTTTTTTTTTTCGAGTTAGCCAAAAAGTGGCTTTTTTGGAGGCTTTTTGCCTCAATCGAGGAGGACGGACAAATGCAGGCACCGTGTAAAACGTGACCACATAAACCATGCGTATGCAGCTTCAGTAGGTGTGGTTTGTCCCATCCGGAAAGGAGAGTTATCGCCATGTGCCTATAGATATGTATAAACTACAGGAGTTATATGTCGTATGGCTATTTCATTTCCTCCTGACCGTCCCAAGGGTTACATTGAACGTAAGCTGTGTAATTTTTTTTTTTTTTTTTTTTTTTTTTTTTTTTTTCAATGTGAGGTACCAAATGAACGTAACACATTTGAATGATCGAATGGGGGAAGCGATAACATATGAACAAATAATAACACACGCACCTTATGGGTGGAAAATTTATAAATCCCTGATCATCTGTTAAGTGAACGAAGCTCTGATCATGACCGAATTTTCTGTACGAATGTGTTTGCAATTCTGAGGATTTCTCAAAGTCCCTTCCCTCTTCCTGTTTTTGCGTGTCGAAAAAGGGAAAAGCAAAACAGGGGAGAGACAGAACTATCCCTTTTCATAAAACACGGGAAAAAAAAAAAAAAAAAAAAAAAAAAATTTGGCAAAGAAAATTGTAAAGGAGATAAGCTGTAAAGGGTGAAGGGAAAAACAACACGTTCGATTTGCTTCTCCCGAAGTTTGTTTATTTTATTTTATTTTTTTATTTAATTTCTCTCCCCCTGGCAAGCTAACCATTATTTATATGTTCTCAGCATTTTACATGAGAGCGCTATATTTTACCCTACTGTGCCAAACACGAATGGAGGTGAGAAGGAACATGCCGGTGTAACCCTCCCTCCATTTTTGTTTTCCACCTTTTGCTGAACGCAAAAATTAATCCAGAGGAAAGAACTCCGCTTATTTTGCACAGGTGTCCATAGTGACACCCTCGACCCGTGCGCTAAACCCCCCCCCCAAAAAAAAAAAAAAGAAAAGAGCGATCGAAAAAGGGAACTGATCAATTGGCCGTTACACACAGTTGGTACTTTTGTGAACAACTTAACGGTCGAACAGCCAGTGTTCCAATTTTCCCCTTCACATTTTATCACCACATTGACCATCACTTTGAACCCCCAAGTTGCACAACCAACCATGCGCGAAACAAAGGTAATGCTGTAAAACGCAAGTGCCATATGTGATGTAACTCGCAGCGAGCGTATTATTATAAAAAAAAAAAAAAAACATGGGTGTAATCAGCTTTGGGAATCGCGTTTGCGGTTCCCTTTCTCGAATGATATTTTCAGTCATTTGCATTTTAATCCTATGTACGTTGAATACAAATTGCAAAAGCGAGACAGTAGAAGGCCAGAAGAAAGACCTACTGTATAAGTACAAGCTATATGGAGACATAGACGAGTATGCCTACTATTTCCTGGACATAGGAATTGGTACCCCGGAGCAGAAAATTTCCTTAATCCTAGACACGGGTTCATCCTCTTTGAGTTTTCCATGCGCTGGATGTAAGAAATGTGGGGTTCACATGGAAAATCCCTTTAACCTAAATAATTCTAAAACATCATCCATTCTCTATTGTGAAAATGAGAAGTGTCCTTATAACCTGAATTGTGTTAATGGGAAATGTGAGTACCTGCAGTCCTACTGTGAGGGTTCACAAATCAGTGGATTTTACTTCTCAGATGTAGTTACCATGACGTCGTACAGCAATGAAAAGATAATTTTTAGGAAGCTTATGGGGTGTCATATGCATGAGGAGAGTCTCTTTCTATATCAGCAGGCGACTGGGGTTTTAGGGATGAGTCTTTCCAAGCCGCAAGGCATACCCACGTTTATCAATTCTCTGTTTGAGAATGCCCCGCAACTGAAGGAGGTGTTCGCCATTTGTATCTCCGAAAAGGGTGGAGAACTCATCGCGGGGGGGTATGATCTGGCCTACATCGTGAGTAAAGAGAAGGAGAAGAATGAGGAACCGAAGCAAGCCTCGCAAGGTGAACCTAATAAACTGAACGGGGATTCTCCACAGGGGGAAGACACAAAATTGGCGGCATTGAGCGAAGCAGAACAAATTGTATGGGAAAATATAACAAGGAAGTACTACTACTACATAAGGCTGAGGGGCATGGACCTATTTGGAACAAACATGATGAGCTCAAGCAAGGGGCTAGAAATGCTTGTAGATTCAGGGAGTACATTCACACACATTCCAGAGGATCTATACAACAAATTGAATTTCTTCTTCGATATCCTGTGCATTCAAGATATGAATAATTCCTTTGATGTGAATAAGAGGTTGAAAATGAAAAACGAATCTTTTAGTAATCCTTTAGTTGAATTTGAGGATTTCAGGAAATCCCTGAAAAGTATCATCGAGAAGGAGAACATGTGTGTTAAAATAGTAGAAGGAGTGCAGTGTTGGAAGTACCTGGATGGGCTACCCGATCTGTTTGTAACTCTATCTAATAATTACAAAATGAAGTGGCAACCACATTCGTATCTCTACAAGAAGGAAAACTTTTGGTGTAAGGGCATAGAGAAACAGGTAAATAATAAGCCCATATTGGGATTAACCTTTTTTAAAAACAGACAAGTTATTTTTGACATTCAGAAGAATCGGATCGGGTTTGTCGATGCCAATTGTCCTTATCATTCGACCAATACGAGACCTAGGACTTATAATGAATACAAAAGGAAGGACAACATGTTTTTAAAAATTCCTTTTTTCTACCTGTACAGCCTCTTTGTCTTCTGCGCCCTTTGTATTTTACTATCCCTTGTGTTTTACATTAAGCGGCTTTACCATATGGAGTACAACCCGCTCGAGTCGTAGGGGAAGGCGCAGGCGTACGCGTAGCGGTGTGAAGTAACATCAAGGGGCGAGTGGATAACAGATTTTTGTCTTTCTCCCCCATAGCTTTCACTTGCTCCGCGACTTCGCACATTTGCCTGTCTCACCATGGCCGATCGCCAATTGCATCTGCCACTTTTGCTTTTTTTTTTTTTTTTTTTTTTTTTTTTTTTTTTTATGTTTCTAATTTTTTTAGTTCAACTCCCCGAATTAGTGCTCTGCTCATTTTCAAATCAACTGAGTAGTTCATTCCTTGATCTTATGTTTTGTCAAGCCATTTGAAAAGGCAAGCAGGGTAATCCTTCCAAGTTGTTGGTCGCTCAAATAGGCCTTTACAACGGTCGGCATTGATGTGTACCACTTCGCCCATTTGTTTATGTCAATATGCGTTTGTTCTTGATGTGCAGAACCTCACCACACCAAGTAGACGTTTCGATCGGTGCGCGTTCCATTATGTAATGGCAAAGTGCCCCCTTTTGAGATAAAGAACAACGCAGATGGGAGAACATACGAGGGATATCGCTATGGACGGGATGCAAACTAACAAATCGCGTAACAAAACGATAAAACTTTTACGCGGCATAGCGGGGCGAAAAAAAATGAAAAGCCTAAAAGGAGCAACAACCTTGACGTAATTTCACCCTCCCGATGTGCAGTCAAAAGGGGGAAAAATATATAAATAAAATAAAAGTAACCCACCCACCCGCTTAACGGTTTTATACTCTCCCACATTGCCACATCCGCGATGAGCTAGCTGAGAGAAGGAACCCAAGGAGTAATACACTGATGCCAGCTTCATCCTCTTGATGTTTTTTTTTTTTTTTTTTTTTTTTTTTTTTTTTCCGTTCTATAGGAAATAAGGCGCCGCAACCTCTCCGTTTGTGATTTTGTTCAACCCGTTGTCCGCGTGCACATTCCACGCGTAGTTTATTATAAATGAATTGGAGGGAAAAAACGAACGCAGCTGGGCTCGGTACGACATGAAAGGTGGTTCCCCTGTGTTCCGCTTGTGCGTTTTCTGGCTTGTGGTACTGAAGGCTCTGCTGTATTCCGTGGGATCGCACGCCAAGAGAAACACACTACCGAGCGATAGGCACAGGAACATCTTAGCAAATGAATCCTACATACCTGGGAATAGGGGAGGTACCCCCCTGAATGGGCATAGAGAAGGGCGCAGGAAGAACTCGGTGGGTAATGGCTACCCATATGGTTACCTCCTCAACAGGGCCTTTTCCAAACCGTATAGGAATGCAACCCCCCAGAGAAGACGAAGGGAGAAGGAAGAAGAAACGATGAAAAGGAACACATTGTATGCGGAGAATTACAAAATAAGTTTGACGGACAAGCCAATTATTGAAGATGTACCCCGAAATGTAAAGGGAAGAATCAATGAGTGGATACCGGAATTTGATGAAGATAACAAAATGGGTTTTTTCCCAATCCTGTTAGAGGAAATGTCCAATGAGCCATCGCCACTACAAGTAGGTTTCGAAGACTACATGCAATTCAATGGAGAAAATGTAGAAGATATTTTTAAAAATATGACTAGGGAAGTAAGCATAAATGGAAGTAAAAAAAAAATATTTGGCATGTGTTTTTTTAATCACAAAACAGGAGTCTTGGCTCCTTTAGCTGTTTATGCAGAAATTAAGGATATTACAAAAGTAGGGAATAATTTAGCTGTAAAGGGAATTGTAAGAGGTCGAATTATAATAGAGGATATTATTTCTCAGGAACCATGTATTTTAGGGAAGGTATCACCAATTGAAGATAAAAAAGGATTGTCAGATGCAGAGGAGAGTTTAAAAATGGTAGATGAAATTATTAGGATTCATTCACAGTGTACAAGTTTAGAATCTCAACTGATGGAACAACTTGATCAATCATTTGCATCTATGAATATTAAATTAAGAAATGATTTAAAAGAATCCATAGATGCAAAACTAGAGAAATTTCAAGTAGATCCTTCTGATCCTGAACAAAGACAAGCTTTCGTCCAGATTGCATCTTTTGCGGCTTTCGATTTTCACCTTATGATTGTCGATAGATATGATGCCTTAATGCTACAAAATTCAGAGGACAGACTCAGATTCGTTCGAGATAAAATTAGACAGAAGCAGAAACAGCTAGCTATTATTAAGAACACACCCAAGGAAAAGCTCCAGGAAATTCTGGAACAAGTGCAGAGTCTGAAGAACCAGGGTGTGCCAGGTACCAATTATAATTCACCCCCAGGAGAGGTAGGTCGTGGAGGTGGCTTATGAGGATACCCCCATCCCACAGAGAAGGGCTAGATCATCCTCGGTGAAATATATATAATCTGCCTGCTACCCAGTTGGGTTTATCCATGAGGGGTTCAGGACGTGTCTTGGCTAGAGCTAACCCCATCATAGCGATCTACATAGAGGAATATGTTTATATGCGCATGTATATATTTATTTATGCTTATTCGTATGCATATCCATCTGTTGGATAATGTGCGGCCTGCGCAATAACCATCTCTTTTAGTTAACTCCCCCCCCCCGTTCATGGTGTGCCTGACTGGACTATTTTTTTATTCCCATTTTTTGTTACCCCCATTTTGGCATTTTTTTTTTTTTTTTTTTTTTTTTTAAGTTTAACTTTGTTAACTTGTTATACGTTACGGAAGGTGCTGCATATATATGATCAAGTCATATTTTATGCACTGCAACCTTATGTGTGAACAGAGGAACAGTATCTCCACAAAGTGAAGTGGAGAGATGGCAACATCGAACATTAGAATAAATATATTTAAGGTGCTCCTACTTGTCACCTATTTTATAGATATACCGATAGGGTTAGGAACACTTCTTACATGTTTGGGGGGTAGCTAACGTGAAAACGGTTCGGCTGTACCGATGCACAGATAGGCAGTTGCATATGTGTGGTGGGATGGTGTTTAACATGGTTACCCAAAAAGGATGTAACGAATGACACTTGGATGAATCATTCATCCTTACGAAGGTGCTTTCTTTTTTTTTTTTTTTTCCGCCCCATAATGGGAAGGAAGAGGTACAATCGGATTAGCACAATTTGACTTCAACCCAATGCAAAGTAATCCCTCCTTCAGCATTTACTGATAAGACGAAGTGCCAAATGAAGAACTTTTCTTATGGATGATGACCCTGTCCACATTTGGATTTTCCTCATCGAGGGTCATAACCATCTCCCATAACAAGCAAAAAAAAATTTATTACATGTTTTGAAGCAGGCGTGCACACACATGGGGATAAATTGGTCTTTTTTTTTTTTTTTTTTTTTTTTTTTTTTTTTTTTTCCATGTGCCAAGTGCCACGATCCAATTTCTGTTTCCTCATAATTGTAGATACGTGGACTCACGAGGTCGCCGCTCGACGTGGGAGGTAGAAATAAAACGGTGGCGATTCACGGTCCACTTGTGTACATCACTGGCGAAATGTACGCAGCGCAGGAACGCAATGAAGTGGCATAATTCATGTTGCTTTATTTCGCACACATTGCGCACCTGTACTGCATACCCCACAAGTTGTCAGAAAGGAAAACCACTTTCAGAACGCAGAAAAGCATTTGTACAAATGCAATGGAAATTCTCTAACACATTTTCTAACTATCGCTTCTAGGGTGTGTACCGGTAAAAGAACGTATGTATGTAAGCACGGGTTGGTTGTGTATGCATACACGAACGTGTGCAAGAGCGCACTTACAAGGAAGACACTTTTTGTTTCACTTGAGGGGGGAAAACCAAGTGGCGACTCCCTCCCAAGAGTAGCTGCGGCGTAGGATAACCCTTCAATGTGTACGTCGCTGCACAATCGCCTGCACATGTACATATTTTTCCCATCAAAAAAAAAAAAAAAAAAAAAAAAAAATCACCCCCTTAAAAAAAAAAAAAATTATGAACAGGAAAAAAAAAAAAAAAAAAAAAAAAAAATATCCACAAAGGTAAACTAGCGCTACATTGTGTGTACATGCAAATTTATGGCAAAAAAAAAAAAAAAAAAAAAAAAAAAAAAAATGCGCATATGCACAAACGTACAGATAATACTAACCCACGTTTTGCGTACTCTTCTTCATTTTCTTCTATTTCGTCTTTTTTTTTTTTTTTTTTTTTTTTTTTAGCTTTGACATTCGAATGAAGCATTTGCTTGTTTCCACTTCTGTCCCCGCGTTTGTAAAACCATTTCGCATGTTTCATTGTTTAACCCAATGTTTGAATGAATAAAATTGACAAACCGAGTTAACAGCACGCTTAACACACGAACGTGCGCAACTCAGTGTGAGATTTTTTTTGAATAAAAAAAAAAAAAAAAAAAAAAAATTGAATCAGTGAGCAACTGTGCTGACGTGGACGCTAATCGTAGCACACACGAATGCATGTCCTTCCGCGCGTACATTATACACGCGCACACACACGTACTACCTGTGCTACACGCACTGCGCCCCTGAAGGGAGGAAAACGGCATTTCGTCGACCCCGCAACAGCATACGTGTGATAAAAAAAAAAAAAAAAAATTGTTTGTCCGAAGAGAGTAATTGGGACTGCTTAGTTGTACAGTGCAAATTGTCCAGAGTGATTTGTCCGGAGTGATTTGTCTAGAGTAATTTGTCTAGAGTAATTTGTCTAGAGTGATTTGTCTAGAGTAATTTGTCTAGAGTAATTTGTCTAGAGTAATTTGTCTAGAGTGATTTGTCCAGTGCGCCCCTGCTCCCTCTTTTTGCACAGGCGTGGACCAAGTATACCACGTATACACACGCACGTACGCGCGCAATTACACTCGGCGCACCGGTGCCGCTGTTTAGCCGAAACGCGGAGCGAGCGAACAGAACGAAGAGAAGACATAGTAGCAGATACAACTGCGCAAGGGCGAAGGGTGAACACATGCGCAAAGAACGCACAAGGTAAGGCAACCATTTAGACAACACAGAAACAGTTCGGCCCGCACCACGTACGTCAGTTCAGGTAGGAAGTGAAAGAAGTGTGAGAAGTGTCAAAATACACTAATCGACCAAATAGCCTCCGCCCCAGACAAAGAATTCCATCCCCTCTAGACAAAATGTTTTTCACATACGTGGTTCGCCCGGGTGAAGCCCCCGAAGGCCGCGGACCCCAGTTTGAGCCATTTTGGGATTTCTTCATGAATTTCAACTTGCGAGTAGGATTCCTCATTCAGTTCATTTCGTACATCTTGTTGGTCTGCTCAATAACATTAATTGGGAAGAACCCGTTGGGTATTTTAAATTTTTTGAGGGCACTACCAGGAAGTGTCGGGAACGCTCCAATGCCTTTGGTTCTTTTTAGTATAGGGGGTTTTCTCCTGGGAACGCTCCTGATCATGTCGTTTTTGCAGTTGACTGAGGATGATAGCAGGTAGGTTCTTTCAACATGAAGAGGGAGTTTATTTTTCCCCGTGGGTGTACCTTCCATTATACCGTGCATGTTGATGTATACAGTCGTTTCAGATGTGGATATTCCCTTCGTGGAGATCCCACTACACAGTGCATGATTGAGAAATGAATCCACCAAATGTTTGCACACATACCTTCTTCCCCCTTGTAGTATTAAGCAATCGAGAGGATATCGAGCCGGGACGAAGTTTTTGCTACAGGCCACATCAATGGGTAAGGAGTGACCTAAGTGCGATGAGTGCAACCCAAGGGCGATGAGAGCAATCCAGGCCTTGTTATTCCTCTGGAAGGTTACTCCTCTGTGAGGCTATCCTTCATTTTGATCTCCCCCCCTCTCCTCAATATGGATACATATGCCCATTTGTTGTGTATTAAACACATGTGATATTTCTTCCTTCATGTCCATATGTTAGGTACCGTTTCTTGGAGTTTGTCTCTAATATGTTTGATGGCATCTTCCTACTACTTTGACGATCCCTGGATGGAGGAGAAGATTGGTGCGGGTTCATCATGGATTCTATACTTTAGTTCAAGACTGATAGATGCCTTTTGTTTATTTCTGTACGGATCAGGTTGTTTCTTTTTGGAGGTGTACCATTCCGAGGGGGCAGGAGAAGCTTGGGGATGGATATGTGGGGCATGTTACATAGCCACAGCTTTTGTAGAAGTGTTAGCCTTAACCTTGTTTAACAGTGCCTTGTTTGAATCACTTGATTGGTTCTACTGTCTCTTCTTGGGAATGAGTCTCTTTTTCAGTGTTGTTTGGGGCCTACTCTTTGAGCCAATAAGTCACCGATACGATGTGAAGTTAACCCAGAGTGCCATGCGCAATGAGTACTACAAGTCTAGGAATGCCATGGCCTACTATGGCCCGGCTGTTGTGACAGCGAATGGAGAGCTCGACATTGAGGCGTCGACTGAGAACGTAACATCATGTAAACAGTGTTAAGTGCGTTGGCTAGTGAGCAAGGGGATAACGGGAGTACCTTTTCTTCTTCGTTGAGGATTTGTATTTTCTTTTTTGCCATTTTCTAAATTGTGGCGAGCCCGATTAGTGCATGCCTGGATGATTGTGAAGGTGTGAGTGGCTGTCGTGCCAAGAATGAACAGATCTCCATGTTGCGAAGCGAATTGGCATAATTCAGTGCACATAATGTAGCAACCGTGCCATGCACACTGCACAATCCACACAGTGCCAGAGTTAAGACGATAGACAGAATTTAGTGAGCATTAAATCACCACTTAAATAGTATCCTCCTCATCATAGTCGTCTTTTTTTTTTTTTTTTTTTTTTTTTTTTTTTTTTTTTACATGCCCTTTTTTGGTAGTAGATCTTTCACTGCGCGTGTACCTCTTGCATATGCAGGAACCCACAAGGACACGCATCGAGATGTATTTTTTTATGCGTCTTTTTTCGCCTGACAGCCATCACCGGCCGACCGCGTTGTGCGGTTCTCAATTTGTCCTTTTTTTTTGCCGTCGTGATGTGCTCTGCCATGAATTCTTAGCCATATTAGCTATTTTTTTTTTTTTTTTTTTTTTTTTATTTTTTTTTTTTTTTCCCTCGATGTATATTTTTTTCCCCCCTTTTTTGTACTATGCCGATTAAATTTTCCGATCCGTAAATTTTAATATTTTATTAATCAGTGTTACACTAAGTTTTTTCGATGTGTGTAGTAAGGAGCGACAAAAAAAAAAAAATGGTAAAATATATATTGGGGTGGGGGGGAGAAGTGTTGAAGCGTGTGTGTGGAGTGCATTATCGGATGATTAATTTGGCTGCTTGATTCGGTTGTCTCTTTCCTCTGATGAAGTTTTCCTCTAGGGGAGTTCACCCACACTGCGTGTTCATCCTTCAATTGCAAACTTCCTTGAAGTTTTCATGTGGCCGCCTTGGCGTCCTTCTTAATCTGGACCAGGACCACATCAACGGAGGGAAGGTTCTCAACGCAGGGGGGTGGCTCGATGCGGGCGAAGAACCCCTTGAGTAGCTGATGGAATCTGGTGAAGTACAACAGAATCTGTGTATTCAACATTTTTAGTACTTGTGCGGAAGTGTCGTTATGGATAAAGGAGAGGGTAACTTCCTGCTTGATGTTTTTAAAAAGGTCTTTCCAATTTTTGGTAAACTGAATGGCTACAGATTCCATTAATTTTACATCTACTTCAGATGTGAAATCACTGGGATGGTAGCCATCCTTCTTTAGCTTGTCGACTATCTCTTCATGTTTACAGACAAATAGAATCAAATCCGTTGCATAATGATTCAGTTGGTATTCTACGTATGCATTGATTTCTTTATTTAATAGTTGGTCGAAGCGCTCGATTTTCTCCTCGTCCATTTTGTTGCATTTCATGATATCTATCATGTGGCAATAGTTGTTAATGAGAAAGAGGAGCTGATCCTTACTGTGTGCAAATTGGTTTTTATGAAAAGCTAAAACATCGATTATGTTTCCTTCTAACTTCTGGATGAAGTGTTTTAGGTGTCCATATTTTTCTTCAATGGTTTGATTACCTTTCGTTTGTGGATTTGTTTTGAAAGATTCCTTTAATATGCGTTCCGACTCTTCTCCTTCCTTACGATCGTTGCATTCCTTCTGTTTTTCTTTCACCCCACTGTCAGGTAAACCAATTTGGTTCTCCTTTTCGTCAGTTCGGCTTTTCACCTGTATGTTTTCTTTAAAATTTTGCAGATCATCACCCGGGTGGTCAGTCCCCTTTGCATTGTCAGTCCCCTTTGCATTGTCAATCGACTTTGCATTGTCGGTCGACTTTGCATTGTCAGTCGACTTTGCATTGTCGGTCGACTTTGCTCCTTTCCCTCCATTTTGGTTGGTCGGAAGGGGTTCTCCCCTATTGGGATGTTCTTCCTCTGCGTGGACGGCCAAAGTGGTAGAAGGGGGGGAGTCCTTCTTTCCTTGTGGGTTTTCCTTCTCACGAGATGAAACAACGCCACAACACATTTGCACGTGGTGTTGTTTTTCGAAATGGAGAGACAGTTTTGTGAGAACAACTAAGGAGCAGTAGAAGTCTGAAAACCTTTTAACCACGGGATGTACGTGTCCATGGGGAGGAGGAAAAGTGCTCTCTCTTTCGGTATGCCCCTTCAATTGGTTACACTCTCCGTGAGAGGAGCCATATTGCACAGAAGTGTTTCTCATGGTGGCCGCTTCTTCTACTTCCCCTTGGTCTGTTGAACGGAAATGAGTCGTTGATGAAGTGGTGCACACCCGATCGGGAGAGGCGTTATTGATAGTACCCCCCCCTGGTAAGGTATAACCACTGGACGCATTAACACCACCACTACTTAGGTAGGCACTCCCCGTCTGCGCACTGTTAAGGTGGAAAAAGTTATATAGACTATTTTTCTGGTGGGAATTGTTAAGAGGGATACTTCGTTGCTCTGCCATTTGGTCATCCATCTTCCTACGATTCATTTCTCCATCCTTAAGGGTAATTGACTTGACGTTCTCACCAACAACATAGTCGATTCGGTTCCAAATCAGGTTCTGAATCCGATTGATAAATTCATACAAGGGAGCGATACCCCTCCTCTTGGCAAGGCATTCGTTGTTCAGGTTAATCATATAAATACAGAAGAGTGCAATAAAGTCGAAGGACTCACTCAGGTAATAATACATGAAGTCGAAGTGGAGAGTGAGTGTCTTGGCGTACACGTAAAGAAACAGAAAATCGTGATTCTCATGGTTCCGAAAAAAGTTGGAAGTGAAGAGGTACTCCGCTGTGCCTGTGTCCAGGAAGAGCTTACTTAAGGATTTGTAAATGGACTCAAAGTAATGTGGGCGGTTGTCCGTGGTGAAGATGATGGGAATGGAGGGATCAGTAGGAGGAGGTTCTCCGTGGCTATGAACTCCGGTGGGAATTTCCGGGGTAGGTATATCCCCCGGGTAGTAGGCCAAGTCGTGCAAAACGCTTGTCCGCTTATTCAGAGGGAAAAGGCTTTCCTTCTTTACTTGAGTGGTCGCACTCTCCTTGGAACCGAAGCCCAGAATATTCATCATTTTGTTTTTTGCAGAGAGGAGACTGAGGTTTGCGTTTATCCCCTGTAGGGGTGAGTCGGTCTGTGAGTTGGTCCCTTCACCATGTGTGTTTGCAAAGTTCGTTCGGTTAGTGTGACTGTTAGAGGGGTCACTGAGAGGGTAACCCCCACCGATGCGGAAATCACTGGATCCGTTCGTAAGGTCGAAGTGTGCAGCAGTCCAACCGATGGTTAACTCTCCATTGAACTCCATTTTCTTTTTCTCCAAATCTTGCATGTAGATGCGGAATAGGTTGTAATAGGTACGGTTCATAATAGCAACATACTCGTTCACCAAGTAGGTGTAAGCATCCTTGCAATTGTTGTATAGGAACGTATTCAATTCATGGAACCTGCCTAAATGTTGTTGTACGAAGTGTACATTGCATCTTCTACACTCTATATCATAAATACTGTTTCGGAAAAACCTGTGTATACGGTCGATTGCTTTATTTTTCAACTTTACTAGCTCCACATGGGAGGAACGTATACTCGGATAGGAATCGAACAAGCAATGCTCACAATTCTCTAACTTCTTCGTTAATATTTTCACATTTTCAATGAACTGCTCATTTATTTGTCCATTACATATATCACATATTAACTGTGGGGTGACTAAGACAATTTTTATGTATGTGTTTAGTAACTCCAACGTGATTTTCCTATTGTGAAGTTTGTGACACATATTCTCTGTGATCGTCTGTATTTCGTTTATGTCACTTGATATGTATGTTATTTCGTCCTTGTGGTTGGTGAGCACCGTTTCCAGCTCCTGACATAGGGTGCTACAGTGGTCCATTTGGCTGTAGACGTGTGTCAGCTCTTCATCGTTTTCACAAAACTGGTTTAGCGTTTCGTTCGTGTAGTGGTGGAGCGTTTTGTTTACAATGCGGGTGATTCGATCTGGTTGGGCGGGGTGCTCTGCACCTCCCTCAGTGAGGTCTTTGGCACCTTCGCCATCGGGTTGATCTTCTCCCCGCCCTGCGCGCCGACGCCTCTCAACATCTTCCACGCGCACGCTCCTGTACGCCTTGCACCTGTTCAGGGCATATATCTTCCCGTAGGCCCTCAGGACGTACTTGTCCTCTTGGAACTCCTTCACCAATGCCTGTATGCGCTCGTATTGCATGGTTGAGTGGGAAGACTTACCAAGAGGGGAAATGTGCTTCCGCCTTTCATCAGATTGCCAATTAAGTTTCTATTTAAGCTTCTTCTTCTTCTTCTTCTCCTTTTTTTTTTTTTTTTTTTTTTTTTTTTTTTTTTTTTAAATTTTTACCTTGCCTGTTCAGGTGGTCAGGCAAGTTTTTTCATTTGGACGAATCTCCATGCAGTTCTCTCAAAGGGAGAAAAAAGGGCTCCGACCCTTAGCATCCAATGTGTTGTGAAGTCCACGTTTCATTCCGTTAATTTGTGTTGTTCCATTTTGGAGAAAGTCCAACTTATGCGCAACCTACCTGTGACCTTTTTGGGGCGGAAAAAAAAAAAAAAAAAAAAAAAAAAAAAAAATGCACCCCAAAAAAATTTCTTCACTCACAACGGGGGATATGCAGAAAGGACGAATATAAAATGGAGGATATACAAAGTAGCAAAGCGCTCTAGGAAGTAGGAACAGTTATTTAAAAAAAAAAAAAAAATACTCCAAGGTAGGAGCTCATTATAGGCGTGCCATTTACGCGGATGAATTTTTAAGAGCACCACGTGGAAGAGAGGATCATTCTACCTGTGAGTGGGAGTAGTCATTCGTACAAGCGTCGCAGAGGGCGGTTACCGAAATGAGAAGAACCCCCAATCAGTGAAGAAGAGTGGCGCACTAACTGATAAATCTGCTTTACAACCACTATCCAACCCCCCCCCCCCCCCCTCCTCCCTCCATATCAATCCCTATATTTCATAACAGATATGGAAAAGCAGGAAAAAGGGCCTTCGGAAGTCGAGGCAAACCAAGGCAGTGCCCCACTGCAGGATCGCATGAACGATAAAAAAAATCGCCATTTTGAAGTTAAGAAAAAGAAAATGAAGAGTGGAAAGGGGAGTAACGCCCCCGTTGGTAAAAACGGAAAGGAGAAAAAAAAACACCTTAAAGGGGTAAAAAAATCCGATGAGAAGGAGGGGAAAAAAAAAGGGAAGAAGATCAAAGGGAAGAAGATCAAAGGAAAGATGAGCAAACGGAAGGAGAAGCTTAAGAAGAAAAAAAAGGTAAAGGAGGAAAGAGAACATAATCAAGAAGAAGACAACGAAGAGGAGGACGAACTCGTTGTTGATTTCGAACTGATAGATCCCACAGATAAATACAAAGACAACGTAAGGATTCTCTTAAGAAGTACAGAGCTTTATTCCAATTTAAAGTGTACTGAAGAGTTAGTAAGCATTATATGCGACCAACAGAATATTGGGAAGTTCCTTTGCGTAGCGAATGGGCCGAATGTTAGCGGGAAGGAAGGTTTTGTTGACGATCCCACAGATGGCAAAGGAGACCTATCCAATAGTGTTGATTATAATATGGTAGGCTTCCAAACGATAATTAACGTAAACCAGTACACAGAAATTGGTACCTTGAAGGAATTCCTACTGCAAAAAGTGAAAAAAGTCAACGTGCCAGATTACGTAGAGAGCGCAAAGGAAATCACGTTTCTGCTCTCCTCCAATGAAACAAAAAACATAGGCCTGCTAATTGGTCATCGCATCCTAAACACACCCATAACGTTAGTTCCACTAATTCACAAAAATATCATTGAAGATGTGTACTGGTCTCAAGGGATTGAAGATCTAGACGAAAGTGAAAAGAAGTTTTATTTTTTCGATTGCCTGTTATTCTATACGAAGGTTTACAAGAATGAAGAGGGGGAAATTATTTTTTCTAATTACGAGGAGGAGTACTTTTTTCAAAACAAGACTCACCATGTCTTATACAACAACAACAACGTGAAGAAGTTTTATGAAGTGGTGAATGGGAAGAACAGGGAAGTGACCTACAAGGAGTTCATCACAATTTTTGTCGTTCCCTTTGGCAAGGTGGGTGAGGCGCTTAAGGAGATGCAGAGGGGTGTCACAGAGCCTTCCCTTTCGGTTGGTTCTGCAGTTAGTGGTGCTACATTTGGTCGTAGCTAATCTTCTCAATTTGCGTGGAGGAAAATTTCACCTAGGAAGACACTCAGCATATGTGTAAATAGCGACCACTGTGATGAGCCTTCACACTTGGCTTCATACAAATCTCCTCCCAACCAAGAGAGAAACCCTTACCCTTACGTCAGGACCCATGAAGCGCTGCTCCCCTCAGGACAGGAGAATATACCTGTCTGTCCCTTTTTTTTTGTCACTGGGGAGGAGCAGTTTGGAAGAAGCTTGGGGCGCCTTCGACGTCTCTCTCCCCGTGATATTACCGCTCTTACGGGAGATCCACTCCCGCATGTACATCTGAACGTTCTTCGATTTAGAACCAAACTGAATAGCTTTCTTTTTGAAGAGCATTAATTCTTTGCAGTGTGAGAAAAAGATTGCCATGCGCAGAACCCATTTGCTAACTTTGTGGGTTCTAATATGCTCATACAAGCAGGAGCATTCAACGTTTGATGGTTTCTCTTTTTCCGCATTTTCCGGAAAACAGGATGGCCCTTCCAACTGTCCCAACCCTCCAAGAGGAGCCTCTACAATGTAAAATGACACCATAAAGAGAAAATTTACAAGGTGCATATCCAAGTAGGGATAACAAAGAACCTTATTAGTAAAACTAGTAAATGTTAATATACGATCATCTCGATACAAATTCCTCGTCCAAATTCTTCTCAGATCCTTTATCATTTCGTTTTTCTTAAAATTTATTGTTTGTTTGGATTCTCCTTTTGTCAGATGTCTATTGTTCTGGCGGTAGTAGCCTCCAAACAACTCATCTGCTCCACTACCTATGATTAGCAGGTGGTGGTTGCATTGGTATGAACCTTGCTGTTCTATGTAGTGGGATCCACTGCAACTTTGGTATAAGTCTCTCTTAAGGTAATTCAATGTCTCTTCCTTCTGAGGAGATTCATCTTCATCTATGAAAAATTTTTCCTTCTTTTGTTGATCCATACTAATCGCATTATTACCTTCCCTTTTCGACTTTACGTAAAAGAGGCTTTTTATTTGTTCAAATTTTTGCGGATCGTTTTCCGCATGTTTCGCAACGAATTGATCTATGAAGTTTTCGTAGCGCGTGTCCCTAAACATGTCGGCGCAGGAAGGTGCACTGTCCTTTGGCTCCTCGTGTGTGCTGTTGCCTTGACCTTCTTCGTGGCCCCCGTCTATGTCTCGCTGCCTCATGCCAAGCTCCCTTTGGAATTCTCTGAACAGAGAGTCGATCCGCTCATAGTCGTACACCCTCTCCTTATGCGCAGGGCACACACCAAATATTTTAAAATTAATTAAAACCTTTTTCTTCTTCACCATAATGAAAAGGGATCTCTCTCCATAATTTCTTTGGACATCACTGTCCCTACTTTCGTTACTCTCCATCTGATAGATGTCGCCACTCCTTGACGTATGTGAGGATCTACCTTGGTAAAATTCTTTCCGGTAGACGTAGCGAACCTTCCTGCAACAGACGGAGCAACACCTGTGGATGCACCTGATACTCCTGACAAATTGACAGATCCTGCATTTGGATTTTGTCTCGGTTGCGTCTGCCTCGGTTGTGTCTACCTCGGTTTTGTCTGCCTCCACTCCTCGGGTTACCGCTGAGTCCGCCTCCTTTGGGCCTGGCACCTTCAGCGCGGAGGAAACGCGCCCCTTTATGTAGGCCCACTCGGGGCGCTGGAAAAAGGAACGAGAGAAAAGAACCCCCCTCCCCAAATTGGCAAAAAAAAAAGCAGCAGATATGTTGAAATCCATAGTACTGTTATTTGGGGACATCAAAGAAAAAATAATCTTCTCATATTTGAGTAAATCCTCTGGAGAGACATCAACAAAGACTAATCTGATGTCGTATTGGGGATGAAGCTTTACAATTTGTTCATACGAAATTAGGGAGGTGTACCTATCAACCGCATTGTCGTCGAAGCAAACATTTATCAGTTCGACATACCCATCTGTACAGCGATTGAAGTACGCCCTGATCGTTGTTAACGCTAGTAGGGTTGAGTCTATCCCTCCCGAGAAGAGGATCCCCACCGATTTTACCTTTCCCCCGAGGTTATCGCATTTAACTGTGAAGGGAATATTTTGTAGAAAATTTTTTCTTTCTTTTTTTTTTTTTTTTTCATTTTCACATGCATCGTTCAGGTGATTTTCTTCTACTTTATATTGATCTTCCTTCTTTGAAAAAACCTCTTCAATTTTCCTCTCAATGACTCCTCTTAACAAGTTCATATACAATTGGACAAAGCAGTTGTTTAGCACCGTCTCTGCGTCCCTCCGTTTGTTGGAGTCGCCATCAATATAATCTTTTAGCGATTCTTGAATGGTGCATTTTAGGAGAGTCCACTCTTCCCTATTTCCACTGTATGTGAAGTAATGTCTTTCAACAAAATTGCAAATACGATGAAAATTCTCCTGAACGGAGAGGTGATCGTTACTCCATTCGATATCCTTGGTGTAGATGCTATTCCTTTTAGTAATGCTCTTTAACACCACTTTGGTCCTTTCAAATATATTTACGTTGTAAATGTAGTAGGGGTTTATCTGTATTCCGACCTTGTCGTTGATAATACTCTGGGGGGTGAAATCTCCTTCTTCGCTACACCCCATGGGGGATCCACTCCACTTAGGGAGAACCTCATCATCTGCTCCAAACACTCCATCGTAGTGAATCAAGTTGAGTCGTTCATTAACAGATGAATTATCGAACAGATAATTGACTCCATCCCCCTTGGTATAATTAAAATGGTAGTTAATAAAAAATGCATATGAATTTGTTAATAAGATGGATGATTGTCCGTAGAAGAAGATAACCGACTTCATTCCCCATGCGTCATTACAGAAGTACATGTTTGCGTGTTCGTTTGAATAATGGATATAGAGGAGGAAGAAACTTCCTTCTAGTGAGTTCAGCGCCTTTTCCACATCCTCTCTATTTTTCCTAATATACTCATATAATCCTTTCACATCTGTTCTGCGTGAACACAAATCCCTATCACCGTATCTGCAACTGCCATGAACCAGGAGTACATCTCTGTTTTTTATCATGTACTGTTGGAACTTATACCCTCGTTCATTTGTCTTCACATGGTATCTCTCCGTTTCCATGTTTTCGAAGTAGATGTGGGAGGCGCAGAGCTGCACCTGCAGTGTTCGCTCACCGCTCCTGGGGTCAATGTTCGCGGGGGTTACATCGTTCGGGGGGGTCACACCGTTAGGGGGGGTTACATCGTTAGGGTGGGTAACACCGTTAGTCGTAGTATCCCCCCTAATGGAGGGGCTACTTTTATTTGCGTCGGTACCCGCGCCGCGACGCACGTCTAGCTGACAAAACACGCAGTGATACGGATCCCCCTCCTCATCACTTCTAATCAAAAACGGAGTTAAATACGTGTCCACGTAATGCTCCGAGAGAATATACCTTGGCGGTTCCTCCCATTGTTCAGAGTCGTGTGATGCCTGTTTGTGGGTTTTCCTCGAAAATACGTTTTGCGCGAACTGGTTGTGAAGTTCCTCCCTGATCTGGTCGTCGTCCGTGTGAACCTTCACCAGGAAGTTGTTCATTGTCACTAGTTGGAATTTTGCCGAGATGACCAAGGGAAATATAATTTTGATTTCAAACGTTGACCACTCTCCTCAAGGCCGTGGCCCTATAGTCGCCGCCCTGATCAGTCCTACTCAGAAAATCCACTCATCAAACTCTAATCAACAAAATGGTATGAGGTTGGCAAAGGGAAAATTCAAGGTGATGTCCTTCTCCATTTGCATAACGAACGTATAAACCGGAAAACGCCACTTTTATTTCCAAGGCAAGAACGACTGAGAAAGATTCTCCCCCTTTTGTTTCAGTCAACGGAGGAAACCAAACCCTGAACCCAAACAGTGTTAAGCACTGCTCAAACGGGGGGACGCGTCTTGTAAAAATTAGGAAAAAAAAAAAAAAAAAAAAAAAAAAAAAAAAAAAAGAGGAATTTTCTCTTGCGCTTCGTTGCATTATCTGAGTCGGAGCCAACCACAGGGCAAACGAGAAAAACAGCGTGGCAAATTTTTCTTTGCTTCACCTTGAAGTGTCATGTCGTATCTCATTTTTCATTTTCTCACCTTTTTGATACGTTCGCAAATATGGGGAGAGTGTGTTCCCCTATTGGAACCATTTAAATCAACGCGTGCTTGTTGAATAAAAAGTGCCGAACATAAGTATACAGAAGAGTATCTACCTTATAGGTACTATTTTTTTTTTTTAAGTGGGGTTACCCTTTCCACGTAGGCAGAATCCAGGTCAATGCTTATGCTTCGTCTGCTTTGGTTTCATCTTCCTTGTGTACCCTTAAGCAACTAGCAAGCGAAAACCCCCAAATGACAGACAATTGTTTTCTTTTCAAAATTCCCTCCTTCACCCTTCGCTCTTGTTGTGAAAGGAGATGGTTGAAAGATGGATGAGGTGATTTAGAACTGATAGGTTTAAAGCGTATCTCCCCAAGCCGTACATAGGGTACATAAAAAAAATGTACAATGGGGGGTGATGTAACCCTCAGAGGGATTTATTGTTTGACGCCCCGAAATTTTGATATACCCATGTAAAGGATTCAAAGATAATCATAACAAGGGAAAGTTAGCGTTGGACAAAGTTATAGTGCCTGCTCCTCCTTTTCTTTTTTATTTTATTTTTTTTTTTTACTTCCATTAGTATAATACATAGCTGTAAATGTATGAGTTTTCCTTTGGAATTTCACGTAAGGGTAAGATGTTCGCCTTTTTTCCTTCCCTTTTGTGCGTGTACACACACTTTCCTTTTGTGGGTGATCCCCTCGGCATGACATAGAAGCTAAAATCGAACATGGGGTTAAAAAAAAAAAAATAATAAAATAAAAAAATAAAAAAAATAATATTTCCTCATCTCTCTTTACCACCTCGCCAGATGATTCCAACGGGTGAATGTTACGAAAGATGGACAAGGGTCGTCCCTTCGCACCCGTGTCTGTTGACCCACACGCTATGTCCCCATTGGAATGTCACCTTCTTTTTTCTGCATGATTATTGACATGCACAAATAATTTACTTCTCCCTCCAACCCTTTACGATTAAGTGTGACCAGTACTTCATTCCACACTTCCACAGCTTCTTTGTATGGCCTGTCGCGAAGGGAACTTCCAAACTGGTGACACATCCCTCGAATGTATTAGAACAGAGGGAGGCACAAATATTGGGGAATGCCTCCGCAGTTAGCAACGTGCCTACAGGGTAAGAACAAACAGATGTTGTACCTTTCAGTGTAAAACCTTTCAACATTGTGCTTTTTTTTTTTTAAAGAGAATCAGCTTTTTCTCTCCCTCCCGCAAAAGTTGTATGAACAGGTCATACTGTTTTGAAATTACACAGGGGTAATTTTTTTTTTTTTTTTTTCCCCTAAAAATGTATGAACAGGTCATACATTTTTAAAGCCAAAAAGGGTAATTTTTTTTTTTTTTTTTTTTTTTTTTTTTCTAAAAGTGTATGAACAGGTCATACATTTTTAAAATGAACAAGTAAATGGTTTTTGCAAAAGCGTATGTGCTTCTTATAGGGGCAGGACGTATTAAAAATACATGTGGCGTTGTGCCTGTGCCTATGCATGTGAGAAGGGATGCTTTGCCCGTTGCTTCGCTAGCATGCAGTCTCCGAAACGCGGCAACGCAACTTGTGCAGGATAACAGGTGTACAGGCGCACACGTATACCTACCATGGGTGTGCACGCTTGTAGCTTGCAACTGATGAACATTTTCGCCACTGGCTCAGGAGAAGAAAACAACTATAGGTAATGTTGCGTACAAACATTGGAGAAGTTATGAAGAAACGGCTAAAGGAGCCAAGCGGCCTTTTTTTTTTTTTTTTTTTTTTTTTTTATTTGGTACACGGATGGGGGGGGAGTGAAAAACGAAAGGCGAAGCATATCCTCCGACCTGTGGCACTTTTCGATCGGGGGATCATGATCCTTTTTGTAATTCTTCCTGACTTGTTACGTTGCTTTGTAATTTCCTTTTTTTTTTTTTTTTTTTTTTTTCATTACACACTCGAGTCGCTGTGCTATGATGACCCAAGCCCATCAGTCGTGCGGCCTCTCCTTCTCCGCATGATCCAATCGCGTCGCCCCCCGACCGTTTCACCCATTTCCCTCCATCGATACATCTAACAAAAAGAAAAACATGCCGCCATTAAATTTGCGTGCTCAATGGGTTGATTTTTTTTTTTCTTTTTCTGCTTCGTACTTGACATATGTGCGCATAACGCTTATGTAACGAGTTGGCGGAGTGCAGAAACGGAAAGGATGTGTATGCCCAGGGAAGGGAGAAACATGTGGTTTTTTTTTTTTTTTTTTTTTTTTTTTTCTTTTTTTTTCCTTCTTGAGTGCTGCACTGAGAGGCATGGGCGAAATGCACAAGGAGTTGAAGTAATCAGCGAAGAGTCATTCACCCATAAGTATAAATATGCCTTTACATGCACATATATTTTCCTTCTTTTTCACACTAGACAAATGTGAGTCTACTTGTTTACCTTTGGTACATTGGTAAATGGGCTCCGCCTCTGGTGACACACTTATTCTGGAGGCCCATTTTTGCTAAATTAAAACAACTCGCAGAAGAGGAGGCGAAGGGTAAGGAAGGAAAAGGTGCCCCTTCAAATTATGTGTATCCCCAGTTAGACATTGCGAAAACTTTTGTTTATCCGTGGAGAGACGTAATTGTGGCAAGTTTATAAAGTGAGTTCCTTTTTTTAGGAAGGGTTGCTACGTGCGTTGATGTTCCATAATATATATGACTAGTCCCCATAATATTGCAGGGGCTGAACGCGGAGTTTACCCTCTTGTATGAGGAAGCATTTTCCGCTTTCAGCTTCTTCCTCTCTGGATAAGAGGTATATACGTTTGCATTTTGATGTACTAGGGGATAGGAAGTCGCCTACTCCCTCCCTTTCCAAAGTCTCCTTTGGAGATTAAACAATTGGAGATTTCATTTTCCTTTTGCCTCGCTTTGTTCTGCGTTTATTTGGCGCCATTCTGCGGCAATCTCTATCATTCCGCTTTGCTTCATTTTTATCATTTATTTATTTATTTATTTATTTATTTATTTATTTATTTATTTATTTGTTTGTTTGTTTGTTTTTTTTTTTTTTTTTTTTTTTTTTTTTTTTTTTTTTTGTTCCTCTTTCACTTCCCCCGGGAAATGCCCATTTCAGGGATCCCCGACGCGCGCACCTGTTCACGCACCACGAGGGTAGCCCTGTGATGCAGAAAAGTAATATGCCTCTCTAATTCCCTTTTTGCTTGTGTGAGTTTTGGCCCCTCTGTGAATGTTTGCCCTTTTTGACGCTCTGCCTATTTTTCCGCTTAACCCATTTTTTCCACTTTGCCCATTTTTGCCTCCCTGACATATTTTCCCTGCACACCCAGAGGCACCTTACGCAGTGTCCCACCTGACCATGTTAATATTGCATGCTCATTTTTGGATCTGTTGATTTTCCCGCTCGCACCTTGTTTTCCGTGTACCATTATCATCTACCAAAGTATGCATACTTATATGCGTGTACATTCATATATGTATCATATTGAAAGCGTAGTGTAGGGGGGGAAGTCGCATGGTTTGGCTTTTTTTTTTTTTTTTTTTTCCCACGCCCCCCCAGAAGTTAGGGCGCATTTGGAGCATCGCAGGGTTGCCTTGGTGAGTAGGTCAATCGTTCGAAGGGTTCATCCGTTTATTAGGTCGATCCACTCACAACGCTAACTGGCTCACCACAGCAGTCTGTTGACTCCATTTTTTCAACAACAAAAAGGAGGATACGCAGAGAAGTAAACCGTGCCTCCTAACGGGTTAGTGGCCAGTGCTGTGGTCGCACCTGTGGGCGCGAAGACACGTCCAAAGGGCATGTGTCCATCTGCAAAGGGAAGAAAAATTACCAAACTCGGAGATTAGGGGTGATAAAACGGCTAAGCAGACATTGGTAAAACGGTCACACCGTTATATCGCTACAGAGTTACTGGAGGAACTTCCGAACCGTGTATAAACAGACTCAAGTCATCCATCCAGGAGGAGGACCCGGAGCGCATTCTCCCATCGCTGTGTTAAGTGTCAACCGTTGTCCTATCCAGAGACACCCACAAAATGGTGAAGATGAACGTAGGGGAAGGGGAGGAAATTGCGCGGAAGGGAATCTGCAAAAAGGAAATCGAAAAGAAGTACGAGAGGAGTAGGATGGCGGTGGAGGGTGGCAAAAAGTTGTGCGCCAGGAAGAAGTTCGTACAAGACAAGGAATTGAGCGAGCTGTGCGAGTCTCAGTGCGGAATGATTAGCGGAATGGGCACCGACGTAGACAGTGGCGTGGGCGCCGATCTGGGAAGAAGCTTACAGGGAGAGCAACTACGTAGACGCGCACAGGACGGAGAAGAGAGGAAGGAGGGCGAGCAAATGAATTATGAAGTGGTGCGGAACATCAGCAGAAACCTGAACAGGCAACTGAGCAGAGGCGTGGGGGACGAGTGCGTGAAAAACTTGGTAACGCAAGTCAGTTACAGCCACCTGTTCACTCTTTTGAAAAATATATTAACATACCTTCCATTTTCTATCAATGACTACCTAATAGGAACATTGGAATTGAAAGAAATTATAGATAACAAATACAACACCTGCTTCCAGCTATACAAGAAAGAAGAACTCATGAACCACATCTATGAAAACGAATCGAAAAATCTAGTGGACAACAAGGTGTTCAACTTATTTTGTAAGTACAAAATAATGAAAAATAAAAAGGGGCCACTAAACCACATGCACGTTCTGAATTTTCAAGAAGGTGGAAAAGAACAAAATCTGGAAAGCATCCTTATCGACAAGTCTCGAATTTTTATGTACAAAATACATTCATTTATCGAAGGGAGAGATTTAAACCTTTCGTACATATACGAAATTTGCCATGGGTTGGGATACAAAACGGAAACGTTCCTTCTATCTGTTTTTATCTTCGACTCGTATATACATACTATTAACAAAATGACGGAGAAAAACCATTACAGGAAAATTAAACTCTTAGTGATTATCTGCTCCATCTTGCTAGCCCTGATAAAGACTCAGGTGTTTAACGGATCCAGTATCATGTACCTAAATGACATTCTGTATCTTGTTAATAAACTTAGACATGACAAAGTCAATTACACATGTATCGAAATTGCCAACAAACAAATGGAAATCATCAAGTTTCTCCCACTTAATTATAATAATTATTGGACCTACTCAGAGCTAACGTATGTTTATTTAATTAATTTAAAAGGTTGCTCGAAGAAATATCCGGCCATTAAGATTTACTACATTTTTCTAGAACACTTTGGCTTTCTGTACTTCCTATTTGATGTGATATATGCGTACTCCATGTACATCACAGCGGTCGGTTCGTACAAGGTGATTCCGGCGAGCAGAGTTGTAGCCACGATAATTTTGTACTTCACGAACGCGTTCTATAACAGAATGAGCAACAGTTTGCTCTTCCAGGAGAATTTTTGTCAGGAAGTCTTCCATCTACCCTTTGCAAATGATTTGTTCATGTGGTCCTATCTGCTACTGAACAACTTTATTTACTTCTTCGAACATTGTGTCTTTCCGAACAAGAACTACTCTTCTATTTACTCCATTTTTTACGAGACGGGCCGCATGCTCAATATCCGCACCGTTTTTTGAGTGCGTTAGCTTGTTAACGGGTTATAGCTAGCTGGCTAGCTATTTTATCACCAGTTTATTATTACTATTACTATTATTATTATTATTATTAATAATTTTTTTTTTTTTTTTTTTTTTTTTTTTTTTTTTTTGCGTTTTTTCACCTGACCGGTGCATGCACATTTTGCATTCTTCCCTTGCGGAGCTAGTAAACCGCGTGTGCAAAGGGGGAGAAAGAACAGAAGGGCGAAAGGACGACGGGCATACGAGCCTGGAAAAATAACTTAACTTTTCTTTTTTCATGTTTCCAAATTTTGAACTTTTTAAACGGATCGAAGTTGTGGCACTTAAACAAAAAAAAAAAAAGAAGGGGAGGTTGAGCGCGGGCGCTAGGCCGCAAGGCAAAGCGGGAAAAAAAAAAAAAAAAAAAGGGATATACGCAACAAATATGGGTATTGAACGGAATAGATACAAGTGACTTCGCACTAAGGACCCACCACTTCAAACGGTGTTATCCCTTCCGGTAGGTAGGGCGCTCGAACAAATCTTCCTTCCGGCGGGCGCGGCGGTCCTCCATATCCCGGTTCGCCCAGAGCGAGTCTTTCCTGGAGGTGTCGTTGTCGAGCAAGTGGGTGTACTTGGTTTGTCCCTGCTTGCCGAAATTACCCCTCCTTACGCGAAGCACCTTTGGCAAGTTCTCCTTGTCGACTTTATCTTCATACACTGGTTCGTTGTAGTCACGCGTGTAAATTTCTTCTTTACCTTCTTCAAAGAGATCCTGAAAAAATCCTCCTCTGTGATAGTACTTTTGCATAAAGAGCATTTTCTTTTTCTTCTTCTTCTCCTTGTGTGGAAGGAATTTATTTTGTTCCATTATTTCTCTGTCTGTCATTTTCCTCCTTTCGCTTATTTCGTCTTTTACAAGTTCATGCTTCTTCCTGTCGAGTTCGTCTCTCTTTAGTCTGTTCAGGTGACGAATCTTCCACAGTTGGTATTCTTCTTCATTTGGCTCTTCCTGATCATCCTCGTCGTTATCGAAATTCTCATCAGATGAGAACAAGTTATTTTTCTGATTCTTCATTTGTTCTATCATTATGTCGTTGTATATGGTTTCCTCTATTGCCTTTTCTTTTTTCTCCAGTTCAATTATTTTTTTTTCGCTCTCCTCACCTTTTAATAGTAGATTCTCGCTTTTTTCCTTTTCCTGTGTTTCTAATAGTGTCTTTCTTTTCGTTTTAAACACATACTCGTGTTTCATCGGAGCGTTTCCATCCTCTCCGTTCATGTAGTTTTCATCGTCAGACTCCTCATCTGATTGATCATCAGTAGAGTTACTAGATTCATCCTCAGCGTCTGCTTCATCTTCTTCCTCCGTATCACGTTCCTGTTCTTCCTCTCCTACGGGAAAGTACTTCTCATAATTGTCTGCTTCTTCTTCCTCCCCTCTTTGCGATTTTTGGGTCCCTTCTTCCTTCACTTCCTCCGGGTGATTGATAACCTTTACTTCTCGAACCCGTCGGGTGATTCTTTCCCGTTCGTCTCCCTTGATACCTGAAGAGGGGGGGGTGCGGTGGTAACCATTATTATGGAGTGAGTTACTGGTTTGGGTGTGTGGGGTGGGGTTCTGTGCAGCTTGCAGTTTGGCTAACCCGTTTGTCTTGCACGTAGTGACAAGAAAGCGACAGTCACAGGAAAGTCAACTTATGCGGCCAGTTCACATATGAACAAAAAAAAAAAAAAAAAAAAAAAAAAAAAAAAAAGACGCGGCGTATTATACTCTCCTTTTTCTATCAGCTTACTTTTATTTTTGAGTCTCTCATATCTGGAGTCGACATGGCCACGGGCATTTGGCAGGTCACTCCCAGGATCCCTATCCGTATGTCCACTCCTTTGTGCGTGGCCTTGTTTCTGTAAATATTCTGTCAGAGCATCGTTACCCGCATGGACGGTATCCTCTTCCTCATCATCATCCTCCCCATCGTCCTCCTCCTTTGCGTTTTTCGCGTAGTGGGGTTTCTGCGGGGTGGGGTGAAAGAAGTTAAGAACATCGTTGTGAGGAAATGTTTCGTTGTGAGGAAATATTTCGTTGTGAGGAAATATTTCGTTGTGAGGAAATGTTTCGTTGTGAGGAAATATTTCGTTGTGGGGAAATGTTTCGTTGTGAGGAAATGTTTCGTTGTGAGGAAATGTTTCGTTGTGAGGAAATATTTCGTTGTGAGGAAATATTTCGTTGTGAGGAAATATTTCGTTGTGAGGAAATATTTCGTTGTGAGGAAATATTTCGTTGTGAGGAAATGTTTCGTTGTGAGGAAATGTTTCGTTGTGGGGAAATGTTTCGTTGTGGAGATAGGAAGTGCTGTGATGGAAGGAATCATCTTATTCAAGATGAGCAATGTGGTGACTCCCGCACAGGGTGTGTTGCGAGGCTACTCCCTTCATTGGCTACCTTTCCTGGGAAGTACCTCCGGACGACCGCCTTTTCGTTTTCCTTCTGTCTCTCCCTCTCCAGTTGCTCAGCCCGTGACTTGGCTCCCTCTCCTCCCTTGGCCACATCGTCCTTATCGTCATTAACCACAAAGTAATTTAATAGCTCATTCACAGAACTCATTTTCTTTCTTCTGGCATCTCTTTTCTGTGGCCCCCCTCTCTCTACTTTTAATTCATTTTATTTCGTATGTTTCATCTATTGGAGGGGAAAAGTTAGGCATTCGTTTGTTTGGATTGGTCACATAACCCGGCGCGTTTTATCTGCGCTTCATTTTTGTAACATCCCATGGGTGCTTGGCTCACTTATACACGCGCATGTTCTCCTGCGGTTTTATTTTTTTTTTTCCGCAGGGGGGGATCTATTCCACTGGTAAGATTTCTTCGCAATGAGTTAACCTTCACGGTGAAAATATTTTTTTTTTTTTTTTTTTTTTTTTTTTTTTTTTTTAATTTTCCCGCCCTTAGGCGTATCCGATTGATGGACTGCCCCCTGTTCCTACCCGCGTGGAGATTCCGTTCTCCATTTCAGTTTCTTTCACACTTAGGGGTCCGAATGCGGTAGTGGTAATGTCGTTACAAATAAGTTGATGATTTTTTCTACCCCTTGGGAATGTGCACGCGGGGCAATTTTTGCAAAATTGTGTTATGCATAGGGGAGGAAAAAAAAAAAAAAAAAAAAAAAAATACAACACAATAAAATACAATACAACACAATACAACACAATACAACACAATACAATACAATACAATACAACATGCGCAACGCAGGGAGGTAGGCGCAAATTAAACTTGTGGTTCCATGACTGGAGGATTGGAAGTCGCTGAAATGAATGTGCCTCCCCCCCTGCCTGTGTGTGGCGGAACATGGGCGCAGTAAAGCAGAGTGTTTGTGTAGAATGAGAGCGGGAATGAAGGCACTTATCATCGGTAACAGCGTTCACACTGCTCTCTACCGCTCCGACTGACACATGCTGAAGAGAAGAGCGCGCATGTTCAGATAAAAGCGCGACAAATGTGCCGGGGAGGAAAAGGAAAAGAAAACCTTCTGATGCTCCTCGAAAATTGTAACAAAGGAATTCACGTTCTTTTTCGTTGGGAGATCTCCCCTGCCCTTCAAAACCTTTACCTTCCGATGGTAATTGTGGATGAAGTAAAACAAGTAGTAAAGGAAATATACAATCCTATTCATTTTTTTTTTTATTTTTTGTATGAGTCTCTTTTTTCTTTTTCTCTTAAAGAGAACGTCGAAGTAAAACCCCAGGAAGTTGTCTTTGTTCTTATTGATGGTATTTCTCAAATTCATAATTAAGCTTTTGTCTCGCTCGAATGTAATGTTGAAGTGGACACAGGTGATGTCGACCTTCATAATGTTTTGCTTCAACACGATGGTCCTCTTGTTTCGGTGGAACATTACTATGTATTCGTCACAGAATAGGAGCAAGTTGCGCTCCTTCTTATCGTGCAGATAATCCAACACGACTATATTGCGTCTGTCAAGGAGGGGGAGGGAAAGAGAAAAAGGAAAAACATGTAGGTGTGCTTCTTATTACGATTGGTTTGGTGTGTTTCTTATTACGATTGGTTTGGTTCGCTTCTTATTACGATTGGTTTGATTTGTTCATTTTATTCAATTTGTTCGATGTACTGTTTAAACAGATGATCGTTTTCACGTGGGTGCACTTACAACAGACTGCGATCCATTGAGCTGCACAATCGGGGAACATATTCGTCATGCACGATCTTGTT
The DNA here is from genome assembly GCF_000006355.2 of Plasmodium knowlesi strain H. Lineage (NCBI taxonomy): Eukaryota > Apicomplexa > Aconoidasida > Haemosporida > Plasmodiidae > Plasmodium > Plasmodium knowlesi. The sequence goes on along the minus strand of NC_011913.2, from coordinate 230,236 downwards.
CCTTCGGTATAGGGACAGGTAGGCGAGGAACTCCTCCTTCGTCTGTGTTGTGAAACGGAAGGAGAGTAAATAAGTGCACGTTGTACAAATGTACGGTTTATGTGGTCATTGGGGTAATGGATTGGATAGGAGGCTACCAGACAGAATCTTTTGGTTGACCGGTCCAGTATGAGGTTTCCTCATTACCTGAGTGGCAGCTTCACCACCTCCTGGCGAATCGGATCGGTTTTTCAAAAAATGCTTCATTATGTACATTTTTTCAGTCTTAAAGAAGGTTGTTTTGTCTTTCTGGTGGGTTTTTCTCCTCTCGGTTCCGAGCGTGCTGAGGGTGACCTCCCCCACGGTAGGAGCATCGTACAGGTAGTAGTTAATGCTAGACATGAGATCCTTCCCAAGTGTCTTGAGCGTGTTATTAAGTAGATTGAGACTGTTGGTGGGATTCTCCACCTGGGCATTTTCCTTTTCTTCCCTTTGTCCATAGGAACTCTCCAGCGCAATGAAGTTGCTCTCTCCAGTTTCCTCAGGGAGAGACATCCCTCTATCATTCCTTCCGAAAAAGAGGTCTCTGTTTATTTTTTTTAAAACTTCCTTCTTCTTTTTTCTAATATAAAAGTTGGAGTCGCTTACAATCTTCCTGTGCTGTTCCACTAGGAAATTTGAATCTTCTTCTCCCCTTCCTCTTAAACATGTGCTCGTCAAACTGTTGTGCCTTCTGCCTGTGTTGTTGTTTCTAGTACGTTTGTGTTCTGCGTGCATGTTTTCTCCATTTGGGGGTATGCCCTTCACACTGTTAGGGTTAGTCACCTTGCTGACCCGGTCCGAATCGGCAGAAGGGTCAACGTTAAAAATGGAATTGTCCATGAGCACATGAAAAAAACTATAGTAGTTGCTTATGTACTTGTTTACCAAATTCATCCGAGTAAGATAAAAAAAGAGATCCTTGTAAAGCTCCTTCATATAAAAGTCGAATAGGTAATTGAAAAATATTTTCCCGTCCTTCTCGTTGACGCTACGTATGCAGAGAGAACTCATCGTAATTTCGGCGTTATCAAGGTCGTTGAGGTAAGTCAACCGAACTGCTAATTTACATGGCCCTCTATTTTTATATTCATATATACTGCATGCATTTTCTTTGTGAAAGGACAAGTGGATTCTCAAACTAGACACTTGAAAGTTTCGTATTTTTAGTTTTTTCTTTTGTCTCTCCATAACATTACGGTAGATGCATCTGTCATTCTTTATCACTTCCAGGTCGTCATAACTATTTCTGTTACGAGGAAGACTCACATCGGGGAGTGAAGCGAAGGGTGAGATACTCTCCTCTCTAGAATCTTCCGCACAGGCAACGGAGAAATAAAATTGAAAGATATCCTTCTGGATCTTCCTACTTCTACGTATATCTCCCCTCAAGAATTTTTCATAACAGTAGGCAAAGTTTTCCACCATATTTAAATTTACCTGCACATGTACAGGTGAAAGGGCCAACTGAAATTTTTTAATATCCCACTTTCTGGGGTATATTTCGTACTCTATGTGTAGGTATGCCAAACGGTTGTTATCATGTAGGTTGTCTGTATGGACCACTTCACTAGTCTTCATGGTTATGTCTCCTTCTCCACTCTGTAGATCTCCCTTCACGCCATATTTGGAAAATATCTTTTTAATGTCGGGGGATGCGAACTCCATTATGGTGGCATCTTCAAGGGAAAAGAGAATTACGTTTGGCTTGTTGTTGTGTAGACCTATCAACATGTTTGTGTTTCTCAACATGATGGTGCACAAATGAGAGTTTTTTTTTTTTTTAAAGAAATGCTTCTCAGAGGAATGAGCCACGGTGTGTAGTCGTCCATCATTCAGTGTGGATCCCAAAACTCCTTGCCCCTTCGATCCTCCCTCCACCAATACAGTCGAAAAAATATTTATTCGGATGCTCTTTGGAATGCTCACGTACAAGTGTAGACCATCCTTCGGTGTTCCTTTCTCCCTCTTTGTGAAAATAAATTTGTACTTGTTCCTGCTCTCAAGGAGGGTGACATTCTTATTCTTGAAGTGACAGTACGAAGGGTATTTTCGTGGTTGCACTTTTTTATGTAATCCTTTGGGGTATTCTCCCCCGTTGTGTATTCTCATGTGTTGTGTTGCTTTAACAGACGGGAGGTGACCTATCAACCTTCGATTCCTCTTCACCAATTTACCCACAACATTTGCATACCTTTTGAACAGATGTATATATTCACTAGCGAGGAATTCATATGGATCGAATCCCCTTTCAGTTACTTCCCCAGGGTACTGATGAATACGCACTAACTTTTCAACAGAGGTGGTATCCCTACCACGCGTTAATTCCTTCGGGGGGGTACCTATCCCTGGGTTGAAAAAAGTATTGATATTTACCTTCCCACGGATATGCACAATATTATCTATATGCTGGGAGATTTTCACAAAAATTTTATTCTTTCTCTTTTTTCCAAGAGTGAACATTTCGAGGATGATCACCAGGGGGGGAGGATCAGGGAGGTTGCCATTTCGATGGCTTCGTGTGAAGGTTAGTATGTGCTTCTTCCTCTTGAGAGAACATCTCACAATTTGGTACATCTTGGCATGCCGCCATGGATAAATCACAAGGAAGGAGTTCTTAAAATTCTTGTTTTTCCGCAATGGAAAGAAACGTATGCTCTTTCCCCCTATCCGTCGGAGTTGTCTAAAATTCATTTGAACATACTTCTTCAGTTGGTTGACATGGTTGGAAATATAAGTTACGTTTTGCTTTGTTAGCTTAGCCGTATCATAATTGGCGTTGTGTTCTTTTTGAATTAGTTCATCTGCACTGGAGTTCTCACTACTTTCGACGAGGAAGATATTTCTGAAGAAGCTTTCCTTTGCCCAGTTGTGTCTCCCTCGGGAGGTAGAACGATCTACTGCTCCTTTCTGTTCATAGGTTGGCTGGTCTCCACTTTGGTGTGCAGTACATGCATTGTTTTCCTCTTCTGACACTTTCTTAATCATATGTACAAACTCACTAAAATGAAAAATATCAAACATGAGATCTATGTCCATGTCATTGTATACGTAAAGTTTTTTTACTTGTTCTTCTTCTTTAATAAACTGGTAGATGTTCATTAGAGTGTTTTCCTTTTTATTGCTTTCCATGGAGTGCATTAAGACATTGGGGGAGTTAATTCTTGTAAGATATTTTTTCAGTTTTTTTTTCTTTGTTCTATGTGTCGAAATAATTATGAATAGAGAGTTGGATCCCCAGTGCATGCCACTTCCTTCTTTTAACTTACTCCCTTCTATTACCTTTATTTTGAGGTGTACAAATTGTGTTTTTATTTTTTCACTTTTGTCTGACTTGTGCAGGTGATTTTTATCACAATTTTTAGGTACTTTAATATTTCTGGATGAAGATTTCCTGTTGGTGATGCACAGAATGTAGGATCCTTCTTTCGTGATATCTATGCCTCCACTCATAAAAACATAATCGTTACTTATGTTTGCTTTACCAATTTGGAAGAAGAAGCTTCGTTTATCATTTTCCAGAAGGTTGATAACTGTTCTAGATTTACGCTCAAAGGTGTACAACAGGGAATCACTATTGCACGAAGAGAACATTACGACATTGAAATTGGTTTGGTTTAGCATGACAAACCGAGGGTAGATAATCAGGAGGGAGCTGACTTTGTTATATCGACTATGATTACCATGTAAGCATTTTTTTGTGTACTCTAATGAGTAGTAGGAAGTGCATTCTCTTCCTCTGTGTGTGGTAGATATGTTTACCTCTTTAAAGGTGTTAATAGCTACGTTACTCATTTTGTAGTTTCCAAACTGGATGGAGTTCACCGGTTCGTTGTACATGCCAACGTATAAGTTGAAATTTTTCAGTGGAAAAGTAGAGGGGGAAGACATCATACATTCATCGTACTTAGATGGAATTATAGCTGCACCGGAAGAGCGTGAGAAGTAAATCCTCTTCCTGTTCACCTCCACATTTTTCAACACATCGGAGTAGAGACAAATCAATGTATGACATGTGATGATAATTTCGTTTTTCCATTTGATGACATTGACATGGTACTGAGTGACATCCTCGTGGTGTTGCTTCCTCGACTTTAATTCTTCCACATGTACGAAGCTCTCCTTCGGAGGGTATTCTCCCTTTGTCTGTTCCTCCCTGCGTTCAAGGTTGTGTGTGTTCTGCTTGATAGCTACAGATGCAGATGGATTCCCCATGGGGGAAAAGCCTAACCTCCTGTCGTAGGTTATTTTGAGCTTGCTGCCACTAAAGGCGTTACAACTGACATTTAGGTCCAAATCGGTGGAGAAAATTTCCTTCGATGAAAAAGCTTCTACACTGCATAAGGTGTTACCACTCCTGTAGTGAACCCTAATAGGTAGGGTGTTTCTTATCTTTACCATTTGTGAAATATTAATGTAGAGGGACCCGTCGTCTGTCTTCTCATTTTGGATCAAGGTTACGTTGGTAAAGATGCATTCGTCTCTGTTTCTCCAGTTTTCGGAGAGCCATTCATCGTTTAAAATCTTCTTCACAAATTTTCTTTTCATTCGGTTGTACATGCTGTACTTGTTGGTGAGTTCCTTACTAGGCACGCTTGAATCATCGTTTTCATGAGTGCAATTTCTACTCTCATCTGCGCAAAAGAAATGACCACTCTCGCGAACTCTGCAAAGTGGAACGACCATGACAGATGTCACGCACAGTAGGTTGTTCCTACGATGATCCTTATTTAATCGACAACCGAAATATTTTCTACTAGCCACAAACTGGTGGAGTTTTTCCTTTCCAGCTATATTGACATTCTTAAAGTTTTGAAGAGATAACTTGCTCGAAATGAACAAACGTTTTTTGTAAAAAAGAACCAATATGAAATGATCCCGCTTTATGTTACATCTATATCTACTCAAGTAAGTGTATCTCTTTGAAAATAAAAGAATTTTCTGGTTGTTAATGAGGAGCACCATGTCGTGGTTTGTATCATTGTAGATGCATACAGTTGAAGAGATGATGTAGAAGGAGTGCTTACATGACAGGACCAATTCCCCATTTGTACTACACTTCGACGTTAGTGATGGGAATAGAAAATTCTCCATTCGTCGCACGTATAACATGTCAACTGGGTTGCTTCTATCAAACGGGCTGTAGCTTATTTCTCCACTTCGGTATGTCACCACTCGTTCGTACGTTTTATTCAACACTGCGTAATCATCGTGGGGGAAATTGAAGTGCTTGCTTTGCAGGAGGGACCGCAGTTTCGGAGTTCTTCTCCTCACGAAAGTGGAGGCACATGCCTTGTCTTCACCCTCTGCACAATTGTGTGTTCCTCCTCCTTCTTCATAATTTCGCCTGCTCCTTTGGATTCGCTTGGACTGCACACGACTCGCCTCGTTCGGATCGTTGTTCTGGTTGATGAACGGATCATTGTACACCTCGCACCTGCGGTTTGCGGAGTACCTACTAACACTTTTACCGTCAGTCCTACCGCCTGCTCCTTCACCAGTATTCCAACTCTCGTGTGTTACTTCTCTGGCACGATAATTCCTCCAATCGTTGGCCTCCTCATACAGACGGAGGATACTCCTAAATGCATTCTTCGTTAGAAAAATATTCACCCCTTGGTCCTCCAAAATTATGATAAAGTTTCCTTTCTTTCGTGTTCTCAAGAAAATAACTTTCAATCGCATCCCCCGAGTGAACTCCTCATATATGTTGTTCTTTGCAAAGTTTATCTGCAGAGACAGATCCGATTGGTGTCTCTTACAAAGAATCTCATTCTTCCTGTGGCAGGTAAGATATTCGTAATTTGCCTGAACATGTACATGCGAAATTTTGTTCTTTCGGTATTTCTTCAATTTTGTGTAGTAGATATTTTCGAATAGATGGAGATCCAAACTGGACAAAAGAACCCTCACGATAAAAGTAGAATAGTTTATTAGCTTCATTCTTTTTATTTTGCATTTATATCTGCCCTCTCTTTTGGAAGATGCCTCACTTAATCTGAAGAGGCACAAATTCACCTCCTCGTGTCTGTTCATTATATACAAGAGTTCGTGTAACTTACTACCCAGGTAAAAGAGATCTGCTAACTTGATTACGACGTTGGCTTGTTTTACCTGCACGTCGATGTACTTTGGATTCGCGCAGGGGGTATCCATGTGAATGGAGTTTTCTCCAAAGTCAATACTACTTTTGGGTGGAGGAGGAGAGATGAAGTTGTTCATATGTTGGGGTTCAGTCTTTGGCTCCACCCCTACATGCTCTTCCCACCAAAACGAATCTTCTTTCCGTTCCGACATCGTACAAGTACCACTTTTCGAATTGCATTTCCTTATGTCTACTCCATTCTGATCTATCAACTGCACATCACACATTATTTTTTTCTCCTGTGTCGACTTTTCTTCTTCCTCTCCAAAGGGCGAACTCCCGAATAACTTATCGAGAAACACCTCCCTGTAATGTAATCCCTCCATTTTAACACTCTTCTCCCCGTTATTAAAATAAATAATCTTTTCATTCCTGGCACTCACGCACAGATTGATGTTCCTACTTATACAGTAAGATTCCCCTCGATTTGTCAAATATAAATAGTTCTTCCTTTCTATATTACAGTTGAAGTATATGCGTTCCTCCATTTCCTTCCCGATGTGGTCAACTGTGCGTAAGACAAAATTTGCCAATTCACCTGACTTGTTCAGGCGATTTTGCAAGAAATTGTCCACTAGGTAATTGTTAAAAAATATGTACTTTTTATTTTTTGAAAATTTCTGAAAGATACTTTTGCACAGATTGAATGATAAGTGAAAGTCTATGCTTCCGCGGTAGGTCAAGCTAAACGGGTTCGACTGTCCATCTGTTGGTTGCTTCGATCCATTTGTTGTCTCCTTTGCTATTCTCCCTTGGTTCCTTTCGCCCAGTGGCAATCTCCTCACACCCAGTGGTAATCTCCTCACACCCAGTGGTAATCTCCTCACACCCAGTGGCAATCTCCTCACACCTAGTACATTTTGATAAAAAAGAAAGTTGAAGGTGAAGTGGGAATGTCTCATTTGAATGCGCACCGTGTACACGTTGTTGCTTCTGATGAGGCTGTTATAATTACTAAAGTCGGAGGAGGTTAATTTTTTTACCATCCTTTGGTATGCTTTGACGATGCGTTTGTGGAGTGGTTTCTCTGGAGGGGAGTTTTTTATACTTTCCATTTTGAGGGTTTCCATACTCCTTTGGTGCAGTGTCCACGTTTGAGTGGAATGGCCCTCCTCGGTGAATTGGTCATCTGAGGAAAGAGCACTGGCGCATAGCTTGGTGCGCCTCTCGCGACGGAACACCTTTTCCACCCTACTCAGATGCACATTCCTATCATCCACAAAGTAGAAGGTGTATAAATTCAAGAGTTGTAATAGGTCCGTGTTCAGGTAGATTCTGTAAATTTTGACATTTATGTGGTTGGTTACGTTACACCCCAATTGGTCTCGTCTAACCCGCTTGTACAGAAGGTGGAAAGTTCTCCTTTCTTTCTTTTTCACGCGTGCATATTTTCTTAACTTTGTCTTGAGGACAGAATTGAATGATTCATAGTCTTGTTCTACATCTGACTGGTTCATGCGAGCTAGCCATTTGGCATATTTCCTCGGGTTCAACTTCCTATGGTACATCAGAATGTCGTAAGGATATTGATAGAACGTGTTCATCACAAGGGGTACAATTCCCTTAACGTATGTTACCATATTTTCCTCCCCTACGTATCTCACCGTTCTTGCAAAAACGAATTTTCCAAAGATACAATTCATTCTGCTGATCATGTAGTCATTTTGAAGTTCGATCTGTATGTTCAAAAAGTGCAGACGGACATCTAGATCTTTGATCCGTCGTCTTCGACTGGTACTTAGCTCCTTCATACTGGGTATTTCTCCTCGTAATTCTTTTCCATTGAAAGAAGCTTTTTCCTTGTAATGCTTACCCTGCATATTTTCAAAATTATTTCCTAAGATATTTTCGAGAATGATGTCCTGCAATAGTTTGTAGCTCTTGGGGGAGATGCACACGACGCCGGAGACATAAACTGAAAGAGTGAATGGCTTGATTAGTCTGGACAATATGCTTCTGTTGTGCATTATCATCACATTAACATTTCTTCCGATAAGGGATCCATCCATAGAATGTACATGCATATTTAAAAAGTAGACATGTGCTTTGTCGAAAATTTCAATTTTTTTCTTTTTCTTCATCATCTCAATGTGGTTTCTTACGACTAGGTCATTTTGCGCAATTATGAAATTCCTGTTGTTCACCATGGATGGAACGAAGAGAATAACTTTGTTTAGTACTAGTTGGTACTTGTTCAGGCTGATTGGAAGAGACTTCAATTCGCTTCGTTTGATTTTGTACGTGGAGTAGTATTCCTTCCCATTGTTGCATGTTTGCATCTTTTCTTTTTTGGGAACCTTCTTTTGAAATTTTATCTCCCTTGCAAGATTATTTCTGAGGGTGAACGGGTCTGCCACCTCTTCTTCGCGGAAGTACAAGTAGTCACTGTCACCGTGCCGACACCCTTCCGCAGAGCCGACCGACCCTTCCTCCGCAGCGCGTTTTGCCGAGAAGAGGTAGCATGCATCAGTCAGAAGGTACCTGTTCAGGAAGAAGAAGAAATCGTTTGTCTTGTAAATCATCCGCAGACCCCTTCCTCGGATTATCGTTTCGGAGTTGTACTTTCTGGCCCCTCGAGGGAGGCGATTCACCCTGTCATTCATCATTTCTTTCACCACTTTGTTCTCCGAGTTTATCATATCTTTGTTCATCACCTCGTCGACGTTTCTCACGGTGGCCAAGACGGTGAAATAGCGATCTCCCAAAGGATGACTCCTTTTTCCAGCGCGAAAAAGCTTATAGAAGGATTGGGAAAAGACGTGAGGTACGGGGGGATTCCCCTGAAGGGAGGGATGCTTCTCAAAATGGAAAAACTTAAAAGTTTTGTTTGAATGTGTCCTCTTCCTGATCTTCACTTGGTGGGCATCCAAATGCAACTTCATGAATTTGCAGCGCTCTATATTCTCCCTTTGGATGGGATCAAAGTAGAGGAGAGACAACCGTCCAGTCAAGCATAAGGTGTATTCACTTCTCTTGAATTCTTCATTTGTAATTTTTTGTAACTCATACAAGGAGTGCACCTGGTCGGCAGACACGAATGCTACTTGGCTTCTAATGTCTACTTGCACTTGGTACTTTACCAGATTGCGCTTATTACTCATTGGCTGGATTACTTTCTTAATGCCTTTTTGATGAAAGTGGATTGTCTGCTTAGGTGACTCTCCCTCAGACATAGCTTTCTCTTCCGCCTCTTTGGAGTCGAACTGCTTGGGAGAGTCTTCTCCGTGGCAACATTCACTCATCCGAGTGGTGTTTCTTTTCCTTGGCAGGAAATGATATACACTTCGCTTGCCACGACGTTTCTTCATCCTGATGTGGAACGAGTTGTTTGTTTTTTCCCCTGGCTCTGCTCCTATATGACTACGTGAACCTACCAGTGGTAACCCTGTCGGTGGTAACCATGTCGGTCGTAACCCTGTCGGTGGTAACCCTGTCGGTGATAACCCTGTCGGTGGTAACCCTGTTGGTGATAACCCTGTCGGTGGTAACCCTGTTGGTGATAACCCTGTCGATGACTCTCCCCCTGGTTGGCTCCTTAGGCCTCCCCCCCAGTCCACCCCGTTGATCATCCTAATTATAGATGCGTACACTTCGTACATAACATAACTGCAGAAAGTCACTCGTGCGATATTACGCATATCCACGTGGACATTTTTACCTCTAATCTGGATAACGATGTCGTAGCAGTTATTAGGTTGGCGCGCCTGTTCACTCCTCCCCCTTTGAATTCGTACTTTGTGGTTGTTCACCTTGTCTCTCTTAAAGACGCACACCTGATTCAATCGGTTGCGAAGTTCATTCACCTGTATGCCCACGTTGCTCAGGTAGAATTGGCTAGTATTGGTCCTACTCTTCATGCATGACAATTCTCCCTTCGATGAAAAATTTAGAAGGTACACAAGATTGCATGTCGTACAGATGGTTGCTAGAGGATGAGTCTCCTTGGTTACCTCACTTGGTGGTCTCACATCTCCATGGACCATGTATCTGCACACTTTCCAATATATATCAAAATCGCGTGAAATGCAGAACCAATATATTTTGAATTTCTTAAGGAACAGAATAATGTATCTCCTCGATTGGATAACGCTACTGCTTGTGTCATCACATCTTCTCTTGTTTCTCTTCATTAATGTGCTCCTCTGGGGCAAGTGGTTCTTCCTTCCGTATAGACAATATATCATGTACAAGTCGTGCACAAAGATAATATGTTCTGGTAGTAGATACCACGTTGACATTCCTACATAGCCTATGGTTACTAAAGAGAGTTTTCCCTTGTTGTATCTTTCCTCTCTCTTCAAGGTGATATCCATGGGATCACTTATGGAATACTCGTAAAGCATTCCTTCTTGATAATATACCCACTTTAGTATGACCTTGTTCAGGTGAAAAATTCGACTTCCTTTACGTGTCCTTGCTACATGTGTATGCTTCTGCTGATCTGCGTTTGATGTTCCACCCGCGTTACTCTCAGACCGATTGTCTGTACCTGCATAATTTATCACTTCGTGCAACTCCAGTTTGAGTAGGCCTTCCTTTCTCTGCTGAGTAGACATTCCGTAGGGTAACTCCTCTTCCCGAGATCTTTCAAATGGAAAACCTCTCAACAGGAGAGATTTATTCAAATGTGGATTTACAAAAATGGTGATGTTTAAAAGTGACATGATGATTTCTTCCGATGGGAAGTTGCACTGATGGGGTGCATCCTCTGATGTGGAGGCAATTTCTCCGGTGAACTTCTCCTCAGAACTTCCTACCACCAGTAACCCTAATTCTAACCCAAAGAGATAGATTAACCTCCTCTGTAGGGTTAGTAATTCCTCAGGGTGAATTATTACACATGAGTTGTTTAGACTGACTCGGTACCTGTTCGACCCCTCCCGAATGAAGAAGTTTTCTCTATGTCTACATTTACTCAAAGGGAAGGTTTTACAACGCACCGCTTCGACATCGTCTCCGTTGTATTTGTCCAGACGACCATCCAAATGACCATCCAAATGACCATCCAAATGACCATCCAGATGATCCATAAGATGATGGTCCAGAGGAATGTCACAAAGGAGCTTGTCATCCTTTTTCACATTAATGCAAATTACATTTTTGTCTGTCCACGTTAGGAGGGATTTTATCGACAAGGAAAACATTTCCCATGGGTCTGTACCTCCGGGTGAGTTGGCATTCCCGGGGGGGGTCTCAAACAACAACTTTCGCCCCCTGGAGCACACAACAGCATCGATCCCCAAATGAAGCTTAACAAGGAGAGTGTCCAGGAGAAAAAAAAAATTTGAAAAAAGTTCTGCGCCAATAGAGACCCCTAAATTTGGCGAAATTGGAAAAGAACTGTTAGATTTCTTTTTCTGGAACAAGTTCCACATAGAGGGATGTATACTATTCCTTTGGAGAAGCTTTATCAAGTCCTTTACAAAGTGATCCCCTGGGTACCTTCTCGTCCATCTGTACAAAATCTCCTTCAATTCGCACACTTGACCGTTCAAGTAGAAGAGGGACACAAACATCCTCTTCTCGTTAAGAAAAAAAAAAACATTTTTTACCAGGATTATATTGGGTCGTTCATTTTCTTTTCGCACGTAAATTTTTCTGCACCGAAGATGGCTCGTGAGGGGAGCGGACAGTTCATCCTTCCATTTGCCCGGAATGATTTGTTCGTGTTGGTTTCTCCCAACATTCTCATTCCTAGTGCCTCCATAGTGATTCAGAAAAAGGCAAACATCGCAAAGAGTCAAGTGGTAGGTGGTCCTCCCCTTCGTCTGGCAATTACCACCCCCCACACACACCTCTCCATGTGTGTGTGCATGGCGGAAGCGAATCTTCACACAGAGCTTGCCTACCCGTAAAAAGTAGTGCTTAAAAATGGCATCCAAAAAAATGCGTAGCAATTTAATCCAAATGGAATGAACAATATTCTCTTCAGGAGATTGTTGTAATAACCTCGCATAGATGTTGTGGTCCAAGTTGTATTCTTCATACTCATTCCAGTCGAGTGTACAACTTAGGGACTTGACGTGGATCTCCTTCTTCCTCCATGATGTTGCTTTGTTTTTTTGTTTTTTTTTTTTAAAGAAAAATGTAATTATTCTTTTTATGAAATCGAATCTGAAGGAAATATTTTTCACATGGATATTTTTCAATGGAATGTTAATAAGGAGCAGGTTGGAAAGAAAGAGGAAAGTTACTTTGACTCTGTCGATGTGGAACTTTGTGTTTGTCAGTAGGTTGAGCATCCAAGCGCTCATCTTTATGAAAGCATGACTCAAAGTGTTTCTTAAATGCGTTTGTTTTAGGAGACCTCTATATGTTCGATCGACTGTGGGTCCTTTTTTTTTTTTGGGGGGGGGGGGGTCTCCAAATCGCAACTTCGCCTTGAGTCAGTTTTGTCCTTTTTCCAATTTTGTTCAACTCCTTTGGTGCTTCATTGCAGTTTCTTTTTGCACCTCATCTACGTTTTGGTTTTTATTCCTTTTTTTTTTTTTTTTTTATGAACTGTTCATATTTTTTTTCTTTTTTTTTATGAATTGTTCATATTTTTTTCCCTCTTTTCCGCCTTTTTTTTTTTTTTTTTTTTTTTTTTTTTTTCGCCACGATCGCTCGCGAGTGAGTTACACTTGCTCTGGCCTATGCCAGCAATATGCAATCAGTGTGCGAAGGAAAAAAAAAAAAACTCAGTATGGAGTTGGACGCAGTGTGGTTACCCCAGTGTCGTGTGCTGTGATGTCCCAGACGCAGACGCTGCATCAATCGTGTGGCGAAAGGGTACGGAAGACTCGGAGCGAACAAAATGTCGTTACTACAAATTTTGAGTTGCTTGAAAAAAAAAAAAAAACAAAAAAAAGGCATATGGACAGAGCTCAGCTATTTTAACCATGTGGGAACGGCCCAGGAAATTTTTTTTCCCCCAAAGGACTGTATGTATTGCGTAAAGGAAAAAAAAAAAAAAAAAAAAAAAAATGTGAAGCACCACTGACCATGTCAGGGGGGGGGGTAAACGTAAACACATGAGGGTCGCAGGAAGGAAGACTACACCGGTGGAGTGGGAATACCACGACGACGCGGTTACCAAGCAGGTGAATAGCTCCCACGGAGTGTGCCTTGCTCATAGCATATCACAACAATACTCTAGAAACAAAAAAAAAAAAGGACTTCTCCCCTTTTAGGCAGGTTAATAAAAAAAAAAAATAAAAATAAAATAAAAAAGGAGGGGGAGGGAAAGAACAACCGCGGATGGAAAGTGTGCGAAAAGGTAGAGGGAGTCGGCACTGTGACCGAGTCGGCAACTTCCTCCAACGTGATTGCGGGGGTCCGCCCGTGGGAGAGAACAAAAAGATCCTTTCATGAGCCCACTTACGGTTTTATTTTATGGACGTAGGGAAGGGCCCCACTAGTCGGTATGTCCGCGTGGACGTGTATGTGATGGTTAACAATGCCCGTTGGCAGACACCGCGGAAAAAAACACAGAAAAAAAAAAATGCACAAAAAAAAAAAAAAAAAAAAAAAGGAAAAAACACGCACAAATAATAAAATGCAGGAAAATAAATGCAGAAAAAATAACGTAGGAAAAAAAAAAAAAAAAAAAAAAGAGGAAGCAAGTCAACATCGCTGTAAAGCAAAAAAAAAGGGTGATATTTCCCCCCCTTCGGAATTTGCCAAAGTTGTTTGTTTCACGGGGTGGAATATTTTCCTACGTTTCGTTCCTTCATCGTTCCCATGCTTTATTTTCGGCGCAAGGGTAAAAGGAGAGCACACGCGCATGCACCATGAGGGTACAAGTGAGTGTATGCCCCCTTTTCAAGCTTTTATCCCCCTTCTCATTGCGACAGTTCCAAGTGGTATCTTTTTTAAGTGGAAGAAAAGGGCATTGGCATGTACTGTACTTTCCCTGCGTGTAAATCTCTTGCTCTGGGGCCTCCCCTTTTTTATTTTTTTAAATTTGTGTGGCATCCCTTGGAGGCATTCTCCTCACGGGTTCGCTCACCTGACCGGCTAATTCTCTCTTCTCTTCCCATCTGCCACTTCCACTGCGCAACGAGATGAAACTCTTTGAACAGGAGCATATGTATCAATACGACTGGGGAACTGTCACGGTAATAATACGCTTGAAAGGGAGTGGTACATTTTAAGAATTTGATTGTCCGCGCTTACTGCGGGAGAAAAAAAATGATGTGTAAAGAATGTGCACTAGGATGAGACGCCACGGTGTAACTATCATCCGGCGTTATGTAAAAAGGTTGCCTTCCCAACATACCTCCTTTTTCTATTTTCCTCCTTCTCCTACATACTCAGTCTGCCTTCCTGCAAAAATACCCGAACAACGTGCAAAATCACATAAAGAGCATTGACGTTACTGACAGATGCATCGACACGAAGGAGCAGACGCTCAGGATGAGGAGGATCGTCCACCTGCAGTACTTCATTCCGAAGCTTTTCCGTGAGTTACCCCATCATCCTTCACCCCAAATGGATCAATACGTTCGGGGGAACGAACGGTATGCACATTGATATCTCCTAACCCATATGCCCCCCCCTCCACACACACATGCATATACATATACACAGGCAATCTTCTTAACATAGACGGTCGAGGCGTAGGAATCGAAGACATAGATATTAACCTGAGGGAGAAAAAATTAACAATGAGTACAGTTAACTACACTCTTACTCCCTTTGTCAATTTGACTGAAAAATGTGTGTACCTTCAGAAGGACGACGATGGTAGGTGTGCCCGGTTGCGACAAAATTGTTTGGAGAGGAGACTGTGAAGGAGTTTCCCATATTTTTTCTCTTTCTCAAAATTCACTTATCCTTCATATTGCCCCTGCAGATAATCAAACCCACTACAAGCAAACCACCACGTTGGACATTAACGGATTCAGTTACATGAAGAGTTTTCTGGAACGGGTAGAGCATAACGACCCCATTTGTGGCGCCTTCCTCTTCCCCCTCCCCATTTGTTGTTGGATGTGCTCCATTTTTTTTTTTTTTTTTTTTTTTTTTTTTTTGCCCACCCTTTAGGCCATAATCAATACGGTACGCGAAAAGAGCAAACAAGGAATCAACATAATGAACGAGACCATCAAGAGAGTAATTAATGACAACGTTGATGTGGATGAACAGGGGAAAGGAAAAAAGTAGTCCCATCTTGCAGTGACCCTCCCCTCCCTTCCTGTGACTGTCCCTTTTTTCTTTTTTCTTTTTTTTTTCTGTCCACCGTTGAAAGGAAAAGGAAAGGAATTTGTTTTATGTTTTTGTAGCTAATGTTTATTAGATGGGTTAAAATCGGTGCAGGTTAAAATTTGTGCAAATTAAATAACCTTTTTTTTTTTTTTTTTTTTCATTGGATAAATTGCTTAGAAAAAGCAGCAATATGTATTAACGTGCAGGTGAATATGCCCCCTTTTTGTAGCTTTAAATTGTAATTTATGGCTAGCTACCTGTCCGTTCATATTTTTTTTTTTTTTTTTTTTTTTTTTTTTTGTTCCTGTTTGGCGTGTGTCTTACCTTTTCCAACATTTGTACAGGTGCCCCCAGCGGGTTACCTCCCCGCGTGAAACTTACGCAGAAGGAAGACATCCCGCGCGAAACTCTCCCAGTGGGTCTCATTGTGCTCTGCGAAGGGGATATCGGGAAAGGCCCTACAATAGTGGCGCTTAAAATTTTCGAAAAGTTCTTTCATTTTTGTTTTTTCCTCCAAGAAGGTACATCCTTGTTGGTCTTGCAAAGTGGAATCACTCTTTGTAGAAGCCAAGTGCGCTCCGATGAATGACGGGAGGAGGTCTGAAAATTCCTTGTTGGCGAACCGGTAGTCTAGGAAGAAGAAGGAGGAGTAGTCGTCCACGTGGCGCAGGCTTCTTCCTATGCACTGGTTTACTATTTTCATAGCAGACTTGAGTTCGTACGTTTTGCACATGTCGCTGATTAGGTGTCCTGCGTGGAAGCGGCAATAGGGAGGCACATAATGGGGCGGCAATACAGCGGTACCTACAGGCGCAGTGAAAGAGCCAAACGTACTGACATTGCGTTGCGTAAAGGGTAACGCTACTTCGCTTACCTAACTGCAACGAGGATGGGGCTACATCCTCTTCCCCTCGTGCCACATCAGCGGAGAAGGCTCGGTAGTAATCCAAACGAAGGGAGTTCTTATCCAGGGTAAGATCCGCAGTGGAGGTAGAAGAGCCCCCCTTTTCATGTTTGAAAAAGGGAATGCCAACAATCAAAACGTTTCGACAAAAGTCGTCGTAAAAGTTAATCCCTTCACTGAGCTTTGCATTCATTACACAAAAAAGGACACAACCATTTTTTACACAAGTATCCTCCCCCTGATCTCGTATTTGTTGGATGCTTTGCATGTAATCCCTAAGTACATCGCTATCTCCATTTTTCTCCTCGAAAAAAATTTTTTTTTTTTTCTTCATTTCGGTTAAGACGTACTGACCTTCATTTTGCAGGAAGGTGAAAAACTCCCTTAAATATTTATACGACGAAAAGAAAACAATATTCCCGAAGTGAACATGTACTGTGAGCAGGTGAATCTGAATTGCTAAGTTTAGGAGATGTGTCTTTTTACCTCTACTCTTAAACGTGTTGTCAATTGGTTCGTTAGTCACTAGGTTGGTACTGATAATTCTGCAGAACACATTACTCTCCTTGAAAATGTAATCCGATAAGAACAATTTTACAGATTTTTTCTTCCCTTTTTGACTCATGAAGAGTAGGAGGAACTCTTCTATCGGCTGCAACGTTCCTCCTATTAGAATCACGTTACTACATTCGCTGGTAATTTTCACAAAATTGCTACATGAGCTGACACTAACGATTTCTATTCGATGTAACATTTGGGGGTTCTTTCGCGCGATTAGGTCTTCGACAAGTGTACTAATCGCGTCATCCTCGTTTTCATTTTGATACTTCACCTTATCATCCTCTGTATGTTGCTCCACGTTTGCACCGTTCCCCTTCTTAACCCGTTTATTCCTATCCATGTGTGTTTCTCCCTCAGGAGGGAGAGCACTACGTTTATTCGATCCCCCCTTTGGACCTACTCGACTAGATGGCTCTTCCTCTTCTGTTTGTCCTCCCCGATGTAAGAACACATAATCGTACCGATTGGAGCGAATCATTTTATTTGTGTAGTCGCTGAGGAGGTAAATGGCAGATGTGTTGACACGCCCCGAGATGCTTTTAAAATGCTGAGGGAAGTTCTTCCTAAGGTATGATTCTGCAAAAATTTTAATTCTTCTACAAAAAGTAGAGTTATTAAGAACGTTGGAAATATGGTTCAGGTTCAGTGCATCTAACTGAGATGTCAAAATATAGTTGGTAACTTTTACTAGGTTCTCTTTAACATCTTTGAAAGAGGATAGTAACAAATCGCAATAAATAACAACCTGCTTAATGGAAACCATGTTGCTATTGTTTAGAACTTGTTGGTATTTTTTTTCATACTCCTCCAAAATAAATTTGCAAAAAAGAATGTCTCCATAAGTTATGGTTGCAGAATTTGATTCATTGATGCTGTCTATAATGTTCTGTGCCTCGTCAAAAATGACGATGTTATTTTTAATGGAGATTTTTAATCCCCTCCTTACATGCTCATTTAGAATACACACATATGGTAGCAGGACTATATCTGCGTTTTTTACATTTTCTCTGCTAAGGTAGTAAGGACACACTTCTATCTTGTCACTCATGCATATATCCTTCACCTGATTTATTTTTAAATTTTTGCAGTTCATCAGTTTTGACACTAGGCTGTAGTTGTCCACGACACTGTTCGAGTGCCTCGCATTTGTCGACCTACCACTGCGGTCGCTGCAGTCACTGCGATCACTGGTACTTCCACTTGATGAAGACAAATCGTAAAATATTTTGTTCTTTTTCTTTTCCCTCCTTTGTCTCTTCTGGAGCATGTTTTCCTTAAATATTTTCTTGTACCTACAGTCGCTGTTGCGGCAACAGTCGTTCAGTTCATTCACACTTTTGTATTTCTTCAGAAAAGGCTGTGTAGGGTGAGGGGTGTTGTTTTGTGTGGTGGGATGTCAGAAGGAGGGTGGTGTACATCGTGCAGGAGGGCGGTATCCCCTCGAGAGGATCTTACCTCATTCACACATAGATGCTTTCTACTCCCCAGGATGATCATATTGATGGGTAGATCCTTCCCTACTCTGTCTTCAATTTTCTTCAGTTCTGAGAAATACTGGTTCAGTTGCGACTGCGTTCGACTGCAAATGAAGATCTGCCAAGGAAGTGCGTGATAATTGGAAGAAGGATCCGATATTTTTTCATCTTTACCGTCGTGTCGTTTACGAAAGTAAGGTTAAAACGATTTGATCAGATCGGATTACACCATGTATACATCTCCTTACCTGTTTCTTGGATGGCCCCTCAACAGAACAATCGCTCAAGTTATCCACCTCTGGTGAGAAAAAAAAAAAAAAAAAAAAAAAAAAATGTCATGCGAGCAAATTTTCGATTTATAAATCGGCACACACATTTGAGCATTCATATTTTCTGCTTACCTCCCTGTGTGTCGAAGCGGTCTTCCTCTGGTTTGCGCGCTTCCACTTGAGGCTGTTTTTTTTCCACTCTTAAATTTTCCTTCAGTGTGATTTTGTCATCAGAGATGGAGAAGTATCGATTCAAGATGGTCAGGTCTTCCTCCTTCCTCTTCTTCTGCACCTTTTGGGATCGAGAGAACTTCCGCAGGAGGTTCTCCGTGACTGATTCCTTCACCCACTCGGGTTCTAAGTGAGAAGGCACATACGATATGGAATCGTCACAGTGTATATGGAATGGAGGATCCTCTTCAAGACAGCGCATTATCCACTTGCTGCTGTACAGAGAAATAACACCAACTGTGGTACCACCAAGAGTAGCAACAATGTAAATTTTCACTTACCTTCCTTTCGCAGATGCGTGTCTTCCCTCAAGAGGAAGAAATCAAATTTATGTTTTAGCAACCTACGGGAAGGGTGGGGTGCAGGAGATGTGACCACGCGATGATAATAAGATAAGGGGAAAAGGGATAAGTGTAAAGAATTGCAACCCAATGGGGACACCACATATACAATGTCGATTGGACTTACCAATAAACGAGTGGTGTCAACAGACTGAGCGACTTCCCAGAACCGGTTTTCATTTCAGAGATGATGTGATCCTCTGGGGATTCCCCATCCTCCTCACACACCTGAGTATTCCCTGCACATACCTGACCGTTAAATATTTCCAGCCCGGTCTCCACCTCCTCTACAACCATCTTCTGAAGGTTCTGGTTCTTCTGGATAATCTCGTACACCGACCGAACTTCCTCACCAAATGTGAGGTTTGATTTTTTCAATACATCGTAGAGAGTTTTCATGAAGTTCAGCTGAATCTGTAGTGGTGAACACATGGGATGGATAAAAAAAAAAAAAATTGGACCAATCAAGGTGGCCATAGGCGTGGATCCGACTAGGCGGGGAAAACGAGACGATCCATACGGTGTAGTTACTCCATCAAGGACCATTCATAATTCGAGAAGTGAATTCACAAAAGCGAAGAAACTGCAACTTTCCTCGATAGAAAAATTAGTTTAAGGCACATTGCCTATGTTACCATTTTGATGTTATTACTTTGTATGGAGGGAAGGGAAAGAACTGCTTGATCTCTTCATCGAACTGGGTTTCCATGGTGAGTAGCTTGTCAAAAAAAAAAAAAAAAAAAAAAAGAAAAGGAAAAAGGAAAGAGCTTTCACGTGTGTAAGAGGCTTCCACTTGTGCAGAGATGCGATGTACTACCATGTGTCCTTTTCATCCTTGCCCTTTTACACCATGCTTATGATGATAGGCTTGGTCATTTCCCTGTGAAGGATTCAAAAGGATGAAAAGCCGCCTGTAGCACGATCAGGGAAAACACAAAAAGTGTTGGCGAATCTGAGGTGGTACTGTGCAGAAAGAACAACTCAGTAAAGGAGAATGCACATCGTTGTGGTGGGTTCATCCGAAAATGCCATCGTCATTTTTTTTTTTTTTTTTTTTTTTTTTTTTCTAAAATTTTTACCTTGCCTGTTCAGGTGGGTCAGGTAATTTTTTTCCCACTTTTGCACACAATATTAGCTATTTTTTTTTTTTTTTTTTTTTTCTTGAGCAGTTATACACCTGGCTTCTGCATGCAAACTGTGTATTGCCGCATTTCGGCTTCGCACTCTGGGGTGTACTAACAGCTCATGGAAGTTATCACCTTCGTTAGAGAAACGGTTAGAAGGTGCTTTTCACTACTTGGTAGGAAGGGTGGGCACATGTGTTGATAACCATTTCCATGGACCATACCGAGAGCCATACTGAGAACAATGCCCAGAACCATGCAGAGAACTAATCCGTTAGCGACACCGATTACAACACGCATCCCAGAGGAGGAGAAAAATGAACAGCTACAGAAAACATTCCTTGTCCTTCTACGTCCTGGACGCTGCAGAATGCGGCGGGGATTTTTCCGCCCTGTGGAGAGACTTGGAGTTCGTCCCCAAGGAGGACATCATTATAATAAGGTAGGAGTTAGTCGAGAATGGTTTGCACACTGCACACTGCACACTGCACACTGCACACTACACACTACACACTACACACTACATGGATTTTCCCATCAACTTCTCCTTCACCTGAGTTGATATATCTCCTACAGGGTCACTCCCCGTCCACAATGAAATACCAAACGGAAAATCCCTGTGAGTAATTTACCTCCCCAGACATGCACACACGCAAACCACTACTACCTCTCTCATGCAGCATAAAGAATGACTTGAAAAGGGGGAACCTTCATGGGGAGAACAATTATCATGTGCAGGACAATCACCTTAGGATGGCCATTAAGGCAAAGTTAGAACAATGGGCACGTCAATGTAATCAGAACATGTTGTGTGATGGGAAGGACCAGTACGAACTGGTAGATCCCAATTTCCAATTCGAAGGAAACTCCTTTATTCTTTTTGTTAGAGTAGAGCTCCGCAAGTACATCCGGCAGGTGTACGCCAGAAGTGTTAAGCTACGCGTGAGGAGGTCTTATGGGAAGAGATACCGAATGATTATGAGGCACTACTTTGATCATTCCGTGATGGGGATGCCTCCACATGGGGGCAACAACCCTGCACAGGAGGGGGTGGCACAACGGGGAATGGCACAACGGACGGCCAAGCGGATGGCGAAACGGAGTGGAGCGAGTCAGGCCGAGGCCGACTCCCTTCGCAGACGCACCCGGTGCCTCAGTGAAGGGACGAATGTATGTATTAAGATAGACAGGGAGGGGGAGAGACAGGGAAAGAGGAAACGTCACGACGATAATGTTGTCATCTGTATCACCTTTACATTTAAGGGGATCACTCTCTGCGTTTGTTTGTCCAACATTGATTTGGAAAAGCATGTGGAGCGATGCGAGTACTATAGGTGTTTACTCAGCGCAGAGAAGTGGCACGCCAATGAAGATAATAGACCCGGAAGTGGTTGGACGCAGAGTATCAGCAGCCCAACGAACTCAAGAAGAAATTACGCTGAAATGTTTTTGGAGAATTACCGCCTCTGCTTCAAGCAAATGTACAACCATTTCACAAACAACATTACTTTCGAAACAGACAAGGAAGATCTTCACTTGTTTGGCATGGATATTGTAGTTCTACAGGGTTTTAACCAGCTGGTCCTTTTTAACCATTTACGGGACAGTAACCTACATAACGACTCTCTCATTTGGGGAAATAACATTGCCATTTTAAATAAGAATGAAAAGAACATATTGCAGAAAAGGTCTTATTTTACCTTAACATGTTCAGGTAAAAATGCTGAACTCGTTCCTTTAGGTTTTAAATTCTGCTGTGATTTGTTTTCCCAAATGGAAGTTAGCATTGTTGATGATTTTTTTTTATCACAAGTTGGGGAAGGTAATCGGGGCCAAGGACAAGTGCACATTGGCGTAAAGCCGGAGGTTCTGGAGTTGGGATCCATCTACACGTACCAGGTGGGTCAGGCAAGCTTCCATTTGGATTATACGCACGCAGGGTGTGGTAGCGGCGATGATTACGAAAATGGGGGACACCTATCCTTTTCAATTCTATGCTTCGACCCAAAGAGCCAGTCCACTATCCCAATCAACCTCTACTCATACCTCCACTTGAAAAAGAATTCAATTTTCAAGTACCTGGAGGAGAACGTTCGTTTTGGGAGGAGCCAATCGAGCAGAAGGCGAAAGGAATGTTGCGGTGTCCCTGCATATGAACAAAACAATCTTGACATGATGAGGCACATCTACGTATATCCACATAAAGGGATTGTAAGGCAAAACGAAGAGAAGAAAATTTGGCTTAATATTTACGTGGACCACATGCTAAAGAAGGATGAAGTTGTAGAAGGCTCCTTCATTTTAATTATTCGCTTTCATAAATGTGGGAAGGATATTAAGCAGATTTTTATCGCGTGCAGATACTGCCTGCGGGACAATATCGTGAGTGTACTTCTTCGGGACGACCGCCCGCTGGTGAGAACACTCTGGGATAATCACACCTCAATGAAAGGGTGGAGTAGGCACAGCAGGACCACCAGGGTGAAGACAAATATGAGCTTGCACAGTAGGACCACCAGGGTGAAGACAAATATGAGCTTGCACAGTAGGACTAGACGAAATGTCGTGTCAACTTGTAACCGTACGAAACGGTCGGAGGAGGGAAAAGGGAGACGACCCTTCCTCCCATCGAACATTACCAAGTTTGTTTTATATTCCTTCTTCACCATTGATCAGTACGAACGGGAGTTACTCAGCGGGGTGGGTAGTCCTCCTTCACAGCTGATTCGTGCCTCCCCCGAAGCAGATAAACCGTTGTATCCACTAGGCCTGTGCAGCCTACACACGGACCATCTGGTGTATTGCTTTAGTCCAACCTCCTCCCTTCAGGACGACAACAAAAAAGGAGTTCAGTGCAACCTTAATTATCACTGGAAGAAGCATTTTTTTTGTGTACAGTACCCACAAGAGAAGTACATCGACGAAAATTTTTTCCTCCAAAGTCGTATCATGGAGAGTAATGTGAAAAGGCAAAGTGGGGATGATGTTCCCCTTGAGGTCCATTACCTAGTCGGCCAAATACAGAAAAGCGGAAAAGTAGACAGACCCATCTCTGTTGGCACCATTTTGTTACTGTGGGAGGAACTCTTCCGGGTGTTAACCCCTCCTTTCGGAACTTTTGCACAAGTCATCCAAATGGTTAGGCGCATTTACAACCATCCAAAATTACAGCAGAAAAAAAAAATGCACTTAATATTCCGCATTATTGTAAGAAAATCCCCGTCTGTTTTATACAAAAATTTGTTTTTGATCCTCCTGTCCTTCTTGAAGAAGCTTTTTTTTTACTTTGTCCAAGTGTGTTTACACGATTTTGGAATTTCCATGGAGGGGGCACACGTTCAGGGAGGGGAGATGAGCAATGGTCCCTTTGGGAAATATCCCTCGCTTCGTACAACCGCACAGGTGGAGACAATACGCCCCTTTCCTCTCTTCATGCGCGCCTTCCACTTCTTTCACGTCTCCTTCCTAAGTTATTTAACAACCTTCTTCCTGAGTTTTCTAGACCACCAAATCGGCCTCGACTTGGCTCACTACCTACTATTCCACGGGTAGATCGCGTCTGCGTGGTTCAACCAACTGCTACTCATTTCGCCGCTGCGTTTCCTTTATATCCTATGTGCCAGATACTTTGTCACCTTATATATACCTATGTTGTCCATCCATCTCATCAGTTTGCGTAAGGTTTGGCACACAGTATATAAGGGCATCCCCCGAATGAGCTGAACAGAAACGACTAAATTGAATTTGGCATACATTTTTATTTGACGCGCCATACTCGTCAGCACCTCTTTAATGGCTATTTTATGGTCAGGCAACTGGACAACGGAGATCACCTGACTGCACTGTAGGTAGTATCTCCACCGTGTTGTCTTGGTAGAAACGCACCTTTTGAGAAACCTGCACCCCTCCTGAGGTTGCTATGATCTGGGGATGAATTTCCCCTTATCTCCTTTTGTTAATTTTGCGAAAGCTTTTCTGCAGTGCGGCTCCCTCTGTGACGTTCATTCCAAGTGTGTGTATTGGGTGGGGTGGGACGATGCTACTATCGATACGTATCCGGGGAGGCAGCTCTTCTATTACATGACTAGGCAATTATATCAAAAAAAGTGCAAAGTACTCACAGATAGGATGAAATACGAATCGTGTCCTCCATTTTTCACACCCTAATATCCGCTAGGTTGATACAATTTCCCCTCCATTTTTTTTTTTTCTTTTTGTTTGCCCATTTGAGAGCTTCTTTCCTAAGGTAGTGTGATACTAACTCGTATGCTACACTGGTGCGATGTGGCGGTTTCACCGTCAGGTAAGTCAGTGTTGGTTGCCACTTCGTCACGACACCCTGCAGGTGAATTGCCCAATTGGGGGGGCAGTATAAATCTGTATTTTTTTTTTTTTTTTTTTTTTTTTTTTTGTTCATATATTTTTGTTCGTATTTTTTTATTCATATATTTTTGTTCATATATTTTTTTTTTTTTTTTTTTTTTTTTTTTTCTTTAACGCTATTTGGAATATTTTTTTCACCTGAACCGTTCATGCAAAAAAAAAAAATTAGCTATATATTATATATATATATTTTTTTTTTTTTTTTTTTTTTTTTTTTTTTGCAAGTTTGGTTATGTGAACGTGCTTCTTCATTGCCCACTTTTAAAAAGTGCAGAAGCGGAAGAGGAAGAGCTGCGAGCGCGCATTATGAAGCGTACTTTGGAGCTTTTCCCCTACGGCGACACTTAGCATACAAAATATGCGCGGCTCTCTTCGGCAGATTGGCAGACGAGGAGTTTAGCAGATGGTCGGTCGCTTGTGAGTTGTGCCCCTCCGCGTGATATACATCCCAGACAGTTGAGGCGAGGACCGCTTTTTACACCTTCCCACGCTTTCTCCATTTTACTTTCGCACGCCCCCCCCCCCCTTCGACGCCTTCCCCGATGAACGACTTCCCAGGCGCCCTCCCCAACAGCGAGCGGTCAAGCAAAGTTGCGCTATACGCTATTCTGATTTATAAGCACGATGTGACGAAGCCAGTGTTCCTTTCCGCGGCAGTGGACCTGTCGTCTTTCCCCTTCTTCCACCGCTCGTCCCTGAAGGAGCACATATTTTTCCACTCCAGGTTGGTATGTAGCAGGACCCCCAAAGGGAATAGGGAAGTTATCGAACTGGAATCTGGAATAGGACACATGCATGTTTACACAAATAAGGATACCAATGTCAGCGTACTCGTCCTTTCCACAAAGACATACCCCCTACGAATAGCATTTGGACTCATAGACACGACACAGAGACTCTTCCACCAGAAATGTAGAACTAAGTATGAGCACGTAACGGAGGATTTAATGGAGGGGGCACTATTCACTACAGACTTGATGGAACTTCTAAAGAAGTACCAAAATCCAACTGAGGCGGATAAATTATCCAGGGTGCAGAAGGATCTAGATGAAGTGAAGGATGTGATGTTGAAAAATATAGACGATCTATTACAGCGGGGGGAGAAGTTAGATGATCTCATGAAGAAGAGCCAGGACTTGTCCAATTCGTCTTACCAGTTCTACAGGTTAGTTCGGTTAAAAGTAGTTAGGTTGTTGGAAGACAGGAAAAAAAAGGATACATGTGTGGATGGACGTTACTGGGCTATAATGTAGCATTGTTTTTTCATTTCTTGCGTGAACTCTCCTCTCCCACATATTTACAGGCAAGCCAAGAAGAACAACCAATGTTGCAAATTATACTGAGGAAGACTTTCCCGATTTTTCTACGAAATTTGGAGAGAAAAATCATCGCAAAAAGGGCAGGACAGTATATGTATATGTATTCCATCAGAACGTGTTAGTATATATAACATATCTGTTTGAAGGATAGATGGAGCATTTTGTTGTAACGTGTGAATGTTTTTTTCTCAACCTATGTGTAGCTTATATATGTGTACACCTTTCACTGTGGAGGATTCCTTCTTTTTTTTTTTTTTTTTTTTTTTGTGTGTGTGTGTGTGCGTATGTTTTGTGTGTTTTTTTTTTTTTTTTTTTTTTTTTTTTTTGTTACGCTTTAGCTATTTTAAAGCGCATACGTGTGTGCTTCGTATTGCCTGTTTTACATGTTCAGTGCAATTATCATCATCATCATCACCAGCACGTTGGTCTGCACGTTGGTCTGCACGTTGGTCTGCACGTTGGTCTGCACGTTGGTCTGCACGTTGGTCTGCACGTTGGTCACCACATCGGCCATGACCACCGCCGTCATCGTCGTGCGCTGTTGAGGAAGTAGCTTATTTAACTTTTTTTTCTTTTTCCGAAATTAAGGATTCCTTTGCGGATTTCCCCCGCGTGTTACGTGTGTTAGAAGTGTCCCTGTGCCATGGGTTGGGATGTTCTGATTTTGTTCGCCCTGAAAGACGGTGAGGTAGGAATGTTTTTTTTTGCAACTTCCTGTTCAGTCGTCTCCCTCAGGTAGCCCTCAAGTAGAAGATGGTTCGTTCATCGAAATGGGGTCCTGCAGATCTGAGGTGGGAATTGAGAAATGAGAGTGGTGAAGAAGCGGTGGAGTAGCCAAATGGAGTAGCGAAGCGGAGGATGTTCCTCCCGTACTTGCTCGTCCAGGGAACCACAAAGTGGCTTACCCGAGTGGATATCAAGGACGGCTAGAACTTCTTCAAACATGAAAAAGGTTCCACAGATAAGTAAAATGGAATTTTCCTGGCAACAATTCAGGAAGGCATTCTTCACAATCAGGGGGATTATGCCTTGGGGGGGGAGATGGGTAGTATGGACACATGTAAACATTCATAGTGGGGAGGAAGGATGCTCTATGTATTTCCTTGCGGGTAAACTATCTCTTTTGCGTATTTCGTTTGCCTTACCACGTGTGTAGAGGTTTCCTTCCGATGAGTCCTCCTTGCGGGCATTTTCCAGCCACGAAGTTACCTTCTCTGCACTGCGGAGTAAATGCCCGCGCAGTTCTTGTGTTATTTGTTCATCTTTACTGAGCATGTTCGAAACTTCACAGAAGTCGTATGTGCGTTCGTTCATGCAGGGGAGGTAGAGAATATCCTGCGGGAGGGTGAGAAGTGGAAAAATAGGCGTACGTGTACTGTACGCGTGTACCCTTGTACTGTACATGTGTATATTTGTACTGTACAAGTGTATATTTGTACTGTACATATGTACACTTGTACTGTACATGTCCACAGGGAATAGGAATAGGAGTAGGAAGACGCAATACGGTGCGTCAAGGAGGGACCGCGCTACGGTGTATGTAGCGCACAGGTACCTGGAGGAATCCCTGGAAGTGCGCAACGAGGGGCTGAAAGATTGCCAAGCTACGTGGGCGGGTCGCCGAGACACAGACCCGTATAGGCTTTCCCTTGTGGAAATAGTTTATTTCTTGGCAGAGCCGATTGATAGCTGTTTCGTTGTGACCGACATCTAGGATGACAGCTAAGGGGAGGCAGGTGCCAATACTCTTTGCATTCGCATTAGTGGAAATTCCAAAAGATGGAGATATTTTCTTCTTAACATGTTCAACCTGTTCAATAGCAAGGTACTGCATCCTTAGTGGAGGCTTAAGAGAGACGACTGTTTTCAAAATAGGATCCGAGGAGATATTCACCTTTAATATCTTGAGTGCCTCTGTTGCTATTCTTGTATTCTCCTCGTTAAAGGATTCTCCACGAGGTTCTGGTGGTACGACATGAAGGACACAGTTCAAATCCTTGGCTCTGTTGAAGACGCTTTTATAGATCGATACAGAAGGACCAATGATAACATTTGTGCTGTCTTTAATTATGCCGATTTTTTCTTCGCAAATAGAATTGAGATGATCTCCTAGCAATTGTTGGTGGTCATAACCAATGGACGTGATAACAACTAATTCGGGCTTCTTCAGAATGTTCGTTGCATCCAGTCGACCTCCAATCCCCGTCTCAATAACTGCATAATCTACCTTCTTCGACTTGAAAAACAGAAATGCAACGATTGTTATTATTTCAAAGAATGTTGGATTCATGTCCAGCTCCTCTGCTTTTTTCAGAACATCTTGAACCAGAGAGACAAATTCTTCTTGACATATGCACTCATCATTTACTTTCATTCTTTCTCTTATGGAGAACACATGTGGTGATGTAAAGAGACCTACTTTGTAGTTACGCATTCTTAAACACATACTTATTTTGTGTGACACGGAGCCTTTTCCATTCGTCCCAGCCACATGAACCGTCTTGTACGTATCCCCTGGGTTGCCGAAGCACTCGCTTAGTACCTTGGTTCTTTCTAGTCCCAGTTTTAGCGAATGTGTTCCATATAGCTTTCTCAGGCACTCTGCGTACCCCTGTACTGATGTCTCATCTTTTCCGCTAACCATTTTGTATTTTATTTCTACATCACAAGAATGATAGCGGTTGGTTGCAGAATAACCCAATTTAGAATCGTGTTAGAACCGATGGAGGAATTATATATAAGGTGATGATTCATCTTTATGTTGGACGAACGAGGGAAGGGGTTACACAAACGGTTCACCAAGAAAAGGTTTACACTTTAAAAAAAAAAAAAAAAAAAATGAGACAAATAGTACCTATTAATGGTTACCTATTTTATCCCTTTTATTTTTATTTTTTTTTATTTTTTTTTTTTTTTAGCGTATTTGAAGGAAGAAGGGAGACCTCTCCTTACAAAAAGTGGGAGTTATAAATGACCTGCCTTGGGCTTATCACTCATATTTTGGGGTAAACCATGAAATGCATCAACGGCTTTCTCCCCTGTTCGCCGTCGGTTTTATTTGCAGTACACATACCGTGTGTGGGGGGGGAAAAGAACAAAAAAATTACGACGGAAACCTGTTGGAAGGAAGGAGTAGTTACCTCACCAAGTATGGGGTCGCACCGCCTCCCCGTAGACTTCATGAACAGGGCGAGGTCAACGCAATTGCGACCATCTCGTGCATTTCACACGATACGCGGGGCGATGTGCTCAGTGTTAAGGGGATAAATTGTAAACCCATCACCACAAGGGTAAGACTTTTTTTTTTTTTTTTTTTTTTTTTTCCTCCACAGGTGAACAGATGTACTTATTTACATCCATCTGTGGGGCACCCGCGTAATATTGGGACGACAAAAGCTTTTGCAAAAATTGTGTCGGGAAATGTTTTTCCTTAGTTCCACGGATGAGACACCCCGCACGCAACAATCATGGGAGGAGGTAATAGAATTTTGTAAATGGACCCTTTTTGTGGCTCTTATGTGAAGGATACATGAAGCAAAAGAGAGATTTTGAAGCAGAGGAAATCACAGCTGTGGTGATGATAAACCTATTCGTAGGAAACACCTAGGTATATATGAAGGGCATGCATAGGAAAAGGTACCCAGCTAACTACCTTTTGTGCATGAGAAGGGAGCGCGTGCGAGGTGGCGAGTACAAAGCGGCCCACACCGTTTGTGCCTCTATCATCCATTCGGAGGAAAATATGTGCACGACAAGGGAGGGGAAATTCGTTCCAGCTTGGTGTTTTTTTTTTTCTCCTCCGCAGGGGAGTGCCCCCTCCCGTAGGGGGGGGAGAGCCCCTTTTCGTGGGGAATGTCCCGCATGAATCCTCACGTTGAGATAACGGATAGCACCACTCAGTGCTCTGGCGTAATGGGGATGTGGCGGGGCCACCTGGCATTAAAGGGTGCTATATATAATAACGTCGTCGCTACGCCGGCGCAACACCGCAGGGATGACCCTTTATTTCTCCGCCATTGATGTGTTTTAACGCATGCAAAGTGGTTCCAGCGGGGCGATGGCAAATGCCCACTTTCAGCTCCCTCGTTTAACGGTGCGAAAAAAAAAAAAAGGGTAATCTCGTATTTGACAGCTTCTGCATATTTGGTGATGCTGTAATTATACTCGCGGATTGAAAAAAATATATATATATATATTTCATACCAAAATGAACTTCACAAAAAAATAAGAAAAGGAAAAGGGTGCACAAAATATTATATTATCAAAAGTTTTTCAGGGACATTTTTCTCCAAAATTTCTCATTAAAATATTTCCTCCACCCCCCCCAAAAAAAAAAAAAAAAAAAAAAAAAAACGTCTGCGGCATCAACAACGCGATATTATTTGCTTTCCCCTTCCACATGTGAGAAACACAAAAAAAAAAAAAAAATAATAAAATAAAGCATTATTTCTCCCTTTCAAAAAGAAATATATATACTCTTAAGTGTATTCTGAAAAATATTTTTGGCCACTGGCGTATCGCTCAAATTAATAAATATTAGCTGTAGTTAAACAGTCATTCCCTTTTTTTTCTTTGCTTCATTTTTTTTTTTTTTTTTTTTTTACTCTCTCGAAAATGGCGCCAAAACCCAAAATCGTCCTTGTTGGATCCGGTATGATCGGAGGAGTGATGGCTACGTTGATTGTTCAGAAGAACTTGGGTGATGTGGTCATGTTTGATGTCGTGAAGAACATGCCCCAAGGAAAAGCGTTAGATACATCCCACTCCAATGTGATGGCGTACTCCAACTGTAAAGTCACAGGATCTAACTCCTATGAAGACTTGGAGGGAGCTGACGTAGTAATTGTGACAGCAGGTTTCACGAAGGCACCTGGAAAGAGTGACAAGGAATGGAACCGAGATGACCTACTCCCACTGAACAACAAAATTATGATTGAAATAGGAGGACACATAAAGAAGTTGTGCCCAAATGCTTTTATCATCGTTGTCACAAACCCAGTTGATGTCATGGTGCAGCTGCTCTTCGAACATTCCGGTGTACCAAAGAATAAAATTATCGGATTAGGTGGTGTTTTAGATACATCTAGGTTGAAGTACTATTTGTCACAGAAATTAAATGTCTGCCCTAGAGATGTGAATGCACTTATTGTCGGTGCACACGGAAATAAAATGGTGCTTCTGAAAAGATACATCACTGTAGGAGGTATTCCACTTCAAGAATTTATTAACAACAAAAAAATTACTGATGAGGAGGTGGAAGCCATCTTTGACAGAACCGTGAACACTGCATTGGAGATTGTTAACCTTCTTGCCTCACCATATGTTGCACCCGCTGCAGCTATTATCGAAATGGCTGAATCTTATTTGAAAGATATTAAGAAGGTTCTTGTCTGTTCCACTTTATTGGAGGGTCAATATGGCCACAAGAATATCTTTGGTGGTACTCCTCTTGTTATCGGAGGAACCGGAGTTGAGCAGGTCATTGAGTTGCAACTCACTGCAGAGGAAAAGGCCAAGTTTGACGAAGCTGTGGCGGAAACCAAAAGAATGAAGGCACTCATTTAAGCCACTTTCACCCTTTGTAACGAGAGAGAGAGTTTTTTTTTTTTTTTTTTTTTTTTTTTTTTTTTCATGCGTGGAGGGGTTTACAACAACCAAATGGGTTAATTGAGCTGGGGCGAAGGGATGATAGAGAGAGTGGTCATCCTGAATTTATCGCTTAACTGTCTCTTTCATCACCCCACTTTTCCGCAGTGATATATATATATATATATATATATATATATATATATATATATATCCCCATTTGGTATGCGTGTATCCCTTTTTTTCTTCTCCCTCCCGCACATGATTTATTTCCTCGCTAGATAGAACATTATATATTTTTGCCCAGAGTTAAGCATGTCCCTATATTTTGTACTCGTGTCGTTTTGTCACTTTTTTTTTTTTTTTTTTTTATAAAACTGTGTTACTTACCATGAGGGCATATCCCCCTTATAGCCCATAACCTATGCTTGTGCGTTCCGCGTCGAAAAAAACTTGAACGAAGAGGTTGATGAAGACACTGTTGCTTGTTATTTGCTATCCTTTATACCCGTTAGTACCGCTAGACGGAGTGATTACCACGTTACCTGCTTTTGTGCACACTGGTTGAGCGGTACGCCTTCGTACAACAACAGAACGAAGATTCTCCATGTTTCATTTACACACATCACATCGCATATGCATATTGTCTTCCACACGGTAGAAATTACACCTACATCACTTCGTCAGCCTTAACGGCAAAGCAGAAGGAACCCTCCAAACCATTTAAAGTGGACCATACAAAAAAGGTATTCACACCAATGGGCTACTACAGTTAACAGTTGAGGTTACTTATATTAAAGTAAAAAAAAAAAAAAAAAAAAAATATATGAACAAAAAATATATGAACAAAAATATATGAACAAAAAATATATGAACAAAAATATATGAACAAAAAAAAAAAAAAAAAAAAAAAAAAAAAAAAAAAAAAGCTTTAACTATGGTGTGTGCACCTGTGGCTATTCATAACACGGGAATGGTCTTCCACATCGGTCATTTGCACGGGGGGAGGGACTTCCTGGGCATGGACCGGTGCCTACTCATCATCGATGGCGCGTATGTAAAACACGTTGTTGCCTCGAATGAAGGCATCGTAATAGCTCCCAACGAACTCGCCTTCGAAGAACTCCTCGGTCTGCTCCAACGCAACGTTCATGCGTTCATCCAGGCAAGCTAGAATGCCCTTGAAGTCGGACCCGTTGTTCAGTCGTACAATAACGACTCGTCCCTTCAGGCTCTGCACAAAATCCTTGGGGGAGTTGGAGCTCATGTTTGGAAGGGGGGGTTGTCCTACATGAGTATGCGGGTGAGGCGAGGAAAATGAACGAGGATGAAGGGGATGCAGGTGAAGGGGATGCGGATGAAGGGGATGCGGATGAAGGGGATGCGGATGAAAGAAAAGTGCATGTGTGATACTCACGTATTTATATTTGTATTTGTATTTTTGCATTCATTCAATACCTACAGTAGGAAAGATTCACAGGGTGGGGAGAGGAAGGGTCGCTCAAGCGTATGATCACACGTTCTCCTTCTAAAAACTTTCAGGAAATCTCAGTGCGATTTGCGTGGTCGCGGCAGATTTGGAAGAATCCTCGTTGGAGCCTCTCTAAAGGGAAGAAGTTGCTAAACAGTGTTCCACGTGTACGTGCTTATCGTGCATCCCGTGAGTGGTTGAGAGGGGCCTAGAGTCGCACTCGTCAGTTGGGCAACCATGGAGGGGTAGCCGTTTTCGCGTTGCAGAAAAAAAAAAAAAAAAAAAAAAAAAAAAAAAAAAACATTTTTAGCTTTTTTTTTTTTTTTTTTTTTTTTTTTTTTTTTTTTTCTGCAACGCGAAAACGGCTACACCTCTTGACCACTTCGGCGCCTCCATTAAGGGCAACCGTTTTTACCGCCCTTTGGGTGAAAGCACATTCGAACAGTTCGGAACAAAAGGATGGGGGGATGCCAATCGGCGAACAGGTCATTTGGAACAGATTGTATAGCTTATCAAGAAAAAAAAAAAAAAAAAATTACAACAAGTTTATCTGTAGACCATTTATTGAAAAACTGATAGAAATGGCCTCTTTCAGGTAGGTCTTTTTCTCCACTTCTGGGAAAATACACCTTTCGTTCGGTTGCAGGTAATAACATGGGGGGGGATGAAGCAAGTATTGAAATTCCTCTCCCCATTAACACATGCGTTTTTTTTTCTTTTTCTTATTTTTTCTTTTTTTTTTTTTTTTTTAAATGAACTACTTGGGGGGAAGAAGTTGGAAGGCCCTGCACAACAGAGTCAAACGGATGAATACGCAAAAACGAACGAATGAGTAACAAACTCTGTTTGTTGGTATTGTTTTTGCAGCGCTTGTGTGGAGGCACAGTGTGCGTTCGCTTGGTATCCATAGCGAGCGTGGACATTCCACCCGCGAGCCATCACTTGGTTATTACATTGTTCCGTTTTTTGTTTCATTTTTTTGTTTGATCTTTTTACGTAATTGCACACATACACACAGAGACAGACAGCACCTGGTGCCTTCCGTTAAAGGGCGAACATGGGATATGGGCCAGGTAACGAACGTTTCTTGTCACCCTTAAAAAAATCGACACAGCACAGCACAGAACAGCCAAGGGAAAGGAAGGGGAAGGCACTCCTTCTTCTGAGTGCACTCTGATGGAAGGGGGGAAAATCCGACGAGGGGTGAGTAGCTCCACCGTGTGGAAGTTCCTACCCCTTCATGTTGAAAAGATCATTGAGGGACTCCTTTTGGTGGATACGTCTTATTGCGTCGGCGACAAGTACAGAGACACTCAACTTTGTAATCTTCTTACAGCTGTCGATATTTTTGTTCGATTTGACAGTGTCCGTCACGACAACTTCCTCCAGGGGTGAATTTTCAATTCTCTCAATAGCAGGCCCTGAAAAAAGACCATGTGTAGCGAAAGCGAAAACTCTCCTGGCACCATGTTTTTTTAGTTGCTTAGCAGCCTCACATAAAGTTCCAGAGGTATCAATCATATCATCAACAATGATTACATCAGAATCGTATACATTTCCAACCAAATCCATTTTCTCAATTTCATTTGGTTTCGTCCTTTGTTTAATTAACATAGCTATTCCACATTCACTTATTCCTCTATGGTTTAGTCCATCTTGAAACTTCCTTGCTCGATATACTCCCCCCGCATCAGGAGAAACAATAACAGGTTTATATAAATCCTTCTTTGTAAAATAATCTAATCCTATGAGTTGAGCTTCCAGGTTATCGACTGGTACTCTGGGTCCAAAGAACCCTTGTATTTGTCCTGAGTGTAAGTCAATAGCTACAACACGATCTACGCCCATGGCTTCTATCATCCTGGCAACATCAGCTGCTGATATTGGTACTCTAGAACTTAGTTTTCTATCCTGTCTTGCATAACCATAGTACGGAATGACTGCAGTGATTTTTTTAGCAGATGCTCTCCTACATGTGGAAATCATTAGTAACAGCTCAATCAAATTTTCATTAACTGGTGGGCAGGTTGGTTGTATAATGTATACATCTTTGCCCCGGATACTCTCCAAGAATTGCATGGAGACTTCACCATCTGCGAATCTCTTCAGGTGTACTCTTCCCAATATGGTGCCTAAATGGTCTGCAATATTTTTACTTAACAATGGGTTGGAGGAACCACTGAAGAGAATGGCATTTTCCATTTTTTCAATTGGTCTCTTTTCTTCTGATCTCCACAAAGGGTGACGAAATCCTTTTTTGTTGGTGTCGCAGAAAGATATATTTTTACTTCTGAACAGGGATTCATTTCCACTGTTCCATTGCCCCCCTAAGAGGAATGTACTTAGGTCCTTCTTTACATTTTTCACCTGTGATTTTAACTCCCTTCTCTTATCCTCATCTCTCAGTGTACAGTAGTACACGACACTACTGCTTAACAATACAGCTAATGTTCTTTCGTAATTGCCATGATTGAAGAAGTTACTTCTCTTGTACCACTTTGCTGTGTTGCATATTTTCGGGTGAAAAAATGTCATCTTGTACACTTCTGTGTATTGGGAGCAACAGATACAAATACGGTAATCACGAATGGATATGGAAATGATGAACGGGAGAATTACCAAACGGGTGAACTGAAAAGAACACACGAGATGGTTGGTGGGGATTCTTTCAGAATTTAGTATAGCCAACGCAGCAGGGGTAAAACACGGCGTTGCTCTAAAATGGAAAGGCACGATTTTTCAATTTGAGCGGGAGGGAAGATGCCGCGGGGGGTACCCAAGCCAAGCAAGGGGAAGGGGAGAAAAAAAAAAAAAAAAAAAAAAAAAAAAAAAAAACACAAAGTTGTGAACAATGAAGTGGCGATGCGTTGAAGGAGCGATCTACTTAACCGCACAGGCGCGACAAATTAGTCATGCCATCTATCATCTAGTCGGACTGCACAAAGAACAGCCATGCCAAATGTTAAGCGGCGGGGTAAAAAAAAAAATCGGCCTTCTGAGGAAGAGCAAACGAGAAAGAAGTTTCACAACGTGGCCTCATCTACGTGAACAAAACGAAGGAATAAAGAAAAAAAAAAAAAAAAAAAGATGCACAAGATTATACACGAAGGTATGCACAGGAGCGCATGGGTACTTCTATGCAGAAAAAAAAAAAAAAAAAAAAAAAAAAAAAAAAGCCTGTTCATCTCTTGAGGTGTGGTCGACACACAATTGTTACTAAAATTCCCTGCTCTTTTCAGTTTTAATAAAAGGGGGTAATAAAATATATATAACGGTACAACTCACAAAGCGTGTTGTTGAAAAGCCACGAGCTCATCATATTGGAGGTTAACATTGTAAGGAATGCCAAGTTCATTTTTTGTAAAAGATATAACCATTAAGTGAATCAAAATAAGAGTAACAATTTTCTCTCTCCTGTTCAGACCCTGCTCTATTGTTATGTTGCTTTTTTTTTTTTTTTTTTTTCCTTTTAAACTTATCTGTTTGTATGAGTGTGGATACCACCTGATGTGCGGTCCGTTTGATAAGCTGAATTGGCATACGTTCCTGAAGCAGGCATCTTTCGCTTATTTGAAATGCTTTTTTTCAACATTCCTATGGAGGGAATTGCCTCTGCCCCTTTTCGCC
The DNA here is from genome assembly GCF_000006355.2 of Plasmodium knowlesi strain H. NCBI lineage: Eukaryota > Apicomplexa > Aconoidasida > Haemosporida > Plasmodiidae > Plasmodium > Plasmodium knowlesi. Next base: position 193,593 of record NC_011913.2, on the reverse strand, counting down.
TATTTTTGGAGCAACGTTATACATATGTTTGTCCGCTCCCTGTGGGAGGACCCCAATTGGAGAGAACATTCTCCTATACTGACATCGTAACGTGTAGACTATGCAACAGTTCGTTGAACTGTGCCAACTTTTTTTTTTTTGGGGGGGGCGCTATTCGCTCCTTCGACACAAGTGAAGGGGGGTGGTGGGTCTCGTACGAAGCTGTATTTCTACGCAGAATTTAGAAAGACAAAGAGATGAACTTAATGTTTGGATACATGGTAAAGGGGGAAAATGCATTTCCTTAATTCCACTACGCAGGGTTTACTCATCGGATAAAAGGGTTGATCATCTGAGGTAATATACCTGCCAGTCTTACTATCGCAGGATGCGACTTTTCTCATTTTTTGCTGACCTGTGCAGGTGAATTTTATCTGCTGTGCTACTAGTGTGCACAGAATGGTTAGAAAGTTATGAACAAGTCAGTTTTTTTTTTTTTTTTTGCGCATCAGGAAAGGGCAATTTGGCTAGCTAATCTATGCACTTCATACCCCTGTAGGGACCCATATGTATGCCCATTTGTCCACAACAAAAGCGCTAATGAAAGGGGATGGAATGTTTCCAAAATGATTCTTCCTTTTCATCAGCACATTTGTTGTGGTAAAGAATGATTGGGTGTATCTCCTATGATGAGAAATCCCAAAGCTGTGTGTGTGTGTGTGTTTTTTTTTTTTAAGGTCGTTTAGCCCCAATGGCAGTTTCCGTTACAGCAAAATAAAGAAAAAAGAAAAATGTTTTTTTTTTTTTTTTTTTTTTTTTTTTTTGCGCAATCGAAGGTTATGCCACTGCAGATGTTATTTGCAACTGTGGTTTCGATTTTGCCAGTGGAGGGATTCCCGTATCTCTTCCTTTTTTTCTGTGTATTCTTTTCAGACGGCTTGGAGCATTCCCCCGCGTTCTTTGGCCTTTCGATTAAAAACCCGGCGAACGCTTGGTGCTGTTGCAGCACCGTCAAGGAGGAGAGCATGCACAGGAGGCAGAGCGATGGGGTATGAAAAAAAAAAAAAAAAAAAAAAAAAAAATTAGCAAAGCAACGGGATATATATAGAGTGAACACAGAATGGATGAAAAAAAGACGATGAATTCTTTATTTCTCTTTCACGGGAACTGGAAGAGGGAAGAGGGTTAGTTTGGTTTGGCTTCCTCGTCCACGACTGCCTCGTGTTTGTAGTTCTCGAACAAGTAGCTAATATGTTTTAGTGAATCATCAAAGAGTTCCTTCTCTTGTGCATTTAAGTCGAGCTCAATGATTTTCTCGATTCCCTTTCCGCCAATAACCACAGGGACACCTGCAAAGACTCCCTTGTGGCCGTACTGACCATTCAATGGCACAGAACATACCAACACTCTCTTCAAATCCTTCAAGTAAGCCTCAATAATTTCCACAATAGCTAAGGAAGGTGCAAAACAAACTGATCCTTCTGGCAACAAATCGAGTAGCTCCAAGCCTGTGTTTCTTGTCTTCTCCACAATTTGACTGATCTCCTTTTCTGTGATGGCTCCCTTCTTCGTGAAGTCATGCAGTGGGATTCCATTCACACAACAGTACCGTGGCAGGGGAACCATTTTGTCTCCATGAGCACCTATGACGAATCCTTGGACATCTCCTGGGTTTACCTGTGTGGGGAATGTGTGTATATGTGTGGGTAGGTAGTAGAAGGGGAATATCAGTGATTTAAATGTGATAATTCGGATGGGTTTAAGTTTATGGAATGATTTAATCTAACAGCGATATGAAGCTCGTGTGCAGAGACGCACTGAAGTGTAGTGAACGGTGGAACTGCACATGCGGCGCAGTCCTCTCTGCTTATCACATACCCTGAGCTTCTCGGCCAAATTATGTCTGAGCCTTGCACTGTGCAATACCCCAGCCATGCCACAGATCTTATGGGAAGGTATGTTGCCATGCACTTGTAATACTTTGGCCATGCAATCAACTGGGTTCGTAGTGACCACAACAAATGCTTGGGGGCAATGCTTCTTGATAGACTTGGATACCTCCTTCAATAACTTAACGTTTGAAGTGTACACCTGTCTTTCTATATCTTCTTCATCGAACTCAGCGAATTCTCTCTCTGATACCTCTATCGTCACCACCACCACTAGGGAATCCTTAATATCTGTAATTTCGTTGGTACCCAGTATGTTGATTCTGGATCGGTTGAGTGGGCGTGTGTGGAGAATATCAAGGGCTCTTCCCTTGGGGAGATCTGCATATATACATCAGGGCAAGTGGGGGAGTGAACATAAGGGATGAAAATATGGAAATGTAAAAAAATATAGAGATGCGTACACATAAGGAAACATGTATAACAGTGGGACAGAGCACATTCGTTGTCATATAAGATGGCAAGTACGACCCTTCCCTTACCCTTTGTGAAATCATGAAGAACCACATCGCCCAAATTTTTTTCGCAAATCATGTGGGCCAATGTACAACCGATATCGCCTGCGCCGAGGACACTAATTTTCGGGTGCTTAACAGATGTCATTGTGGCTACAGTTTCTGTGCAGGTAAGTTTGATTTACTTTTCGTAACGTAGTTTGATTTGTTCACTGGTGAGGAAGTGCTGCGATGGAAACATAAGTACGGGGAGATGAGGGGTCCATCCGTATATTTGCGCGAACATGTGTGTATTTGTGTGTGTGTATGGGTGGGACATGGAAAATACGCCAACGTTGGGGACATGGAGAATATGCTTACCAGTGGGAGAACAGAAGCACAACTGAATTGGGGGTAGTTCACTGAGGAAAACGTCTATCGAAGTTGGGGGTGAGAGGGTAAGGAACACTATGGGTGGAGTGTTCATGCATGTAGGTATGTGTGTGTATGGTGCGCGTGAAAAATGAACACGCTGCCTTATCATTCAGAGTTTATGTTCAGCTTGGGATATTTCATTTGGAATGATACACTTCGACATCATTCATTTAACACCCTTTGATTCGTATTCTTGATGCATCTTTTTAGTTAACCTTTTCTTTTGTTTATCCTTCACGATAGAGGAATTGCAGCAGAGGGGGAGGGTGAGTATGCAGGGTCCATGGAGAAAAAAAAATAAATAAAAAAAAAAAAAATAAAAAAATAATAAATAACAATGGGAGATAGTAATGAGGCACAAAATGTACTTGATGTGTGTTGAAGAGAAAAGTGGAAAATTAAAAATGAGCCATCGAGACAAACGTGCAGTGGCGAATCAGGAGGAAAAATTCTCCTCATCATGGCGAGCATGGAGAGAAAGATGTACTTATATATGCACACGCGCATGCAAACGTATGTGAATAACCTTTGGTCCCTGATGGGGGGAATTATAATGCAGCTGGTGTGATAGTTCACCTAGGCAATGTCTTCTACATGGTGCCCCGCCGTGTCTAATGGCTAGCTCATATGGAGAAAGCTTTTTGTAGCGACCTTAGAGCATGGGGGAAGGCTAATTAAATGGAGATCACGAAAAAAAAAAAAAAAAAAAAAAAAAAAAAAAAGCTTAGCTTTCTTGCACGCCAAATGCGTATAGCTACATAAATTGCATTCACGTCGGGGTATTTTTCCTTCTTTTTTTTTTTTCTTCCCTTAGCGCACTTGGCTTGGCTTGGTTTTTTTTTTTTTTTTTTTCTCCCTGTGCGCTCTGCTATTCTTTCTCTAATTAGGCATTGTAGGGATTAGAAGACAAGGGGGTGAGACTTACGGAAAAGTGGGCACCGTCGGATAGCCCTTACCCAGTGGCTGATTGGCTCAGTGTTTCTCCCCTCACGCACCTTGTTAGCCACACGAATATAGAGGTAGGCTCTGCACTCCATGTCGTTCTTCCGTAAGGGCATGACCACACATTTGGCCGCTCTCTTCCGTTGGGTGTTTTTTTTTTTTTTTTTTTTAATATCCTTTTTTATATCAAGGGATGTTATTCTATTTTCCTTGAATTTTTTTTTTTTTTTTTTTTTTTTTTTTTTTTTTTTTTGTGGTGAGGGAAAGGTGGTCAAGGCGGTATGGTGTAGCGGCTCCTTCCCTGGATCACTGTGCACGCCTTTGGTGGGGCCTCATAGATGGGCCAAGTGGACTACCCCCGTTCAAATGGTTCACCTCGCCAAGTGAGTCATCGCTCTCTTTCTTCACTTATCTCCGCTGTCTTCTTGCATCCTTACAGTCACACAACCTCTCAGAAAGGGAAGTCGTCCCTCCCCTCGGTGCAACTTAGCGCAAAAAGGTGAAGTGGTAAAAAGAGACAAGTTCATTGACATTCTTGCGGTAAGCGTTTTTTAAGGGTTATTGGAATAACAGAGGGGGGGTGTTAAAAAAAAAAAAAAAAAAAAAAAAAAAAATTTTGGAGAGCTTCCTTGTCACTGACAGGTACAAACCATTCGCGCTCATAGAATTACTAACATTTACCACAGATTAGTGGAATCTAACATCTGATATTATACACTTGGATTGGTAGGAGGAAAGTACAAGGGGGGTACAGGAATATAGATCAGTAGAGGATCGGTGCATGTATGCGCTTAGCGAAGCGGTGTTGTTGAAGGTGCTTTTCTCCTCTCCACCACCCGCATGACCACGCAGAAAGGAGATGAAGAGATGAAAGGGGAGGGGGTACACCAGAGAACGGAGAAGAAGGAAGACGAGGAAGCAGATGCACAGGAAGAAAAACACGACCAACAAGATAAAGAGAGGGATGTCTATACTATCTTAGGAGAGCAAACAGAAAAAGAAAAAAAAACACTCAAGGGGAAAATAATAGAATTAGAAAAAGCAATAGACATAAAAATAGTACAACTGCAGAAGGAGCTAAATGAATCGAAGCAGAATCAACAGATACAGGACTTGGACTTTACAACTATTTTAGATGAATTCAAGGAGGATATAACTAAAAAGATGAATGAAGTGACTGAGGTAATAGAAAAAAAACTGGAAGAACAGAACTTGAAGCATGCCAAGCTATTCAATATCCTCGTGTCTCTAAAAAATGAAAACTTTACCATTAGCAAGTCCATTTCTTTGCTCAACGATAAGATTCATATCATTGAGGGCGAGATTGGGGAGTAACACCAAGTGGATTGGACACTTTCCACGTGGAAGCCATCTCCATCATTGGATAGAGATATGAACATACACACCTCTGTATGTTTGTGTGTGGCATATCCGTGGGGGGGAGAGAAAGAGAAAAGAAACATCTTTAATGGTCCCCCATCTTACGTTTTTTTTTTTTTTTTTTTTTTTTTTTTTAAGCCAACTATTAATGATATATTCGTCTGGTCAGCATAGGAGGCAACCGCAGTATGCATCTCCATCGTATGTACACTCATCGGGCGAATGCCGAAGGATGGCTCTGTATGCACTCCGTTACTTACCCCCCCCCTTTTAGCAAACATCCTTCACCCTTTGGCAAAATCCCCCCCAAAGGAGGAAAATAAATTACGCAAAATGGGGGGTAGTTCCTCTTCCATTGGACAAATCTAAACGTGCTTAGAATATACGAAAGATAGAACTGTGGTGAGAACATGGAATCGATGGAGGATTCTTCCTTTAAGCATGCCAACCGAGAGGGCTACTGTTGTCTGCGCAGACTTGTGCAAAAATATAGCGAGGACACAAAAGATAAAGCCACAGTTGAGTACATACAAGTTGAAGCATGCTCAGTGCGTGCACAAGGGTGGAGACAAAGAGAGCGAATATTACCAGGTTAAAACAAAAAGAGATGTAACTTTGCCAGAATATCTATGCGACACCCCTCCAGGGGATTTCTCTTCAACCCTCACCCCGATAACTGTCCCCTTTTCGCTTCTTCCTCCGAAATGAAAAGAAGGATGCTCACCCTCACCGTGCACACCAGAATGGAATATTTTTTCTTTGGATTTTTTTTTTTTAGGTTTTTTTTTTTTTTTTTTTTTTTTCCCTTTTTTTTTTTTTTTTTTGCGCACTTGTCGTACGAGCTGTATGCGTTTTCCATGGGAGTCTCCCTCCTAACTGTTGAATAATAATATGGGAGCTACTTGATTTGTTTATTTTACATGTAACTTTCGAGCACTTTTATTTGGGGGAAAGGTGTCCAACCCTTCGGCACATAGTTCACAAGTATACAGGGGTGTACCCGTATGCTAACATGTGCACCTCTGTATACGTGCGTATATACGAGGGAGTTTCTTTTTTTCTTTTTTTTTTTTTTTTTTTTTTTTTTTTTCTCTCTCCCCCTTTTGGATAAGGACGAAACTGTGAGATTTACTCCACACCTAGTTAAGAACAAAGGGCGCTCACACCAAGCACATTTCGTTACACCCGTGAGGGATTTTAATCTCCTAAATGTGTGTGTATGTGTGTGTGGGGGGAAAGGGTACTATATGTAAAGTTGTTGGTTAGGTTGCCTACCCGGTTGGACTACCCCTCGTTGACGTAACCTGAGGGACAGATGGCTAATAACCAACTGACAGCACAAAAGGAATCTGCTTTTCCGAAGTCGCCACAGATGAGGAGGCGTGAATGGAGTGGTGTTTCGAGCGGAGGCAGTGGAGCCAAGCTGGGTAGGGGGGGTAGCATCAGCAGGGGAGGCAGTACATGTAGTGCGTGTAGCGTCCTTAGCGGAGGTGGTGCAGGTGGTGTAGGTGGGGCAGATGGTATCCTCGCCCGAGGCAACTCCACACCGAAGGAGAAAAAAAAAAAAAAAAAAAGTGATCTCAGGGGAGCTCCTTCGACCCTGTCCACGAGGAAAGCAGGCACGCCGGGTGAGTCGCACATCGAGGAGGGAGTGAGGACAAGTGTACGGACAAATCTATCAACAGGTCTATTGACAAGTCTATCGACACATGTGAAAAGAAAGCAGGGTTCACAGTTGACACGAAGGGAGGTACCCAAGAAGGCGCAAGCGGGTGGGAACAAATTAGTACCAATGTCACCACCAAGGCGAGCGCAGAAAATCCCCTCCCTGTCAACCTGTGCGCACAAGTATAGGGTGAGCAAGACGTGCAATCTGAAGAAGAGTTGCGAAAAAAAGAGGAATACCAGTACCCCTCGAGGTAGTAGCAACTGCAGTGAGCAAGGACATGGGCTAATGGATGAGGAGCAAAAGAGTCGAATTCATTACAACCGCCATGTCCCCAAGGTAGGCGTTCCCTCTGTTGGTGTCTTTCATCGGGGAGGTGGAGAAAAAAAAACAGGGGAGAATATTAAATCGATGACGAAATTAAGAAAAAAAAAAAATGAACAACAGTTCGGGGGGCATGATCAATTAAATGAAAATTTGAAGGACACGAATGGAGATGGCGTTACGGGAGATGGTGTTACGGGAGATGGTGTTACGGGAGATGCTTACCCAGGAGGAAGTGGAACTCTCAGCGCAATTGACGCTGGTGATGTTCCTATTGGGGACGAAATGTACAGCTTCTTCCCATATGTGTACAATCGTGTGGATAGTGAAGAGAGCAGAGGGAAGGGTACTCTCTATGGAGGGGTTACTCCCTCTGAGCGCAAGTACCCAGACGGGCAGATCTGCGCAGGTGTGAAGGAGAGACCATTCATCCATGAGACAGACGTAGGTAGAGAAGATGCATCATTTCAATTCAGGGGGACAATTCGTACAATGGGTTTTTGTAAAAAACAGGTGGGGGTGGATGACTACCACTGCCATGGTGACGATTGTCACGGGGAGGACAACTATGATGGGGACAATTGTCACGGGGGGGACAACTATGATGGGGACAATTATCAAGGAGAGTACCCACTGAGAGAACATCTCGCACGAAGTAACCCCAACGAGGAAGACATGGATGGAGAGTTCCATCATTTAAGGAGCAGAGACACAAATGGAGAACTCTCCAATAACTACATAACGTACAAGCAATATGTCTTGAAGAGGAACTCGAATGGAAGGAGTAGGATGGAGGATGAACGCATCGACTGGGGAGGAAATTCGGACACGAGTCGTTTTGCATATCGGGGATATGCCAGTGATGGTGGAGGGGTTGGAAGGGGAGAGGGAATTATTGAAAATGGTGATTTTCGCGGAAATGTGAGTGAAGATCTGTGTGGCGATCTGGGTGTTCCCCCCTGGGAAGTTGTAAACAGAGAGGGCGTGTCAGCTGCCAACGAGATGAAAAGAAAAATTACTGACAGACGAAAAAATCAATTGGAACAAGTCTCCAAAAACGACACACACCATGTATCCGCAATTAACAGCAGTCAGTTGAAGACTGGCTCCTCCGATATCGATGCGTTAGACGATGTGCACTCAAACTTTGGAGAATCCTTTACCATCAAGCACTTGCCAGAAGTACCAAATGATGTGGCCATGGTTTGTAGAAGTGACAATGTTTCTGTGGGAGATGATCAGAATGCATACCATCTGTCCTTATCTGGTGAACTGACAATGAATGAGGGAGGTGGTGATGCCACGAGAGGATGTTGCAACTCCTCGGGAGACGACGGGTTGGACATGTGCAGAGAGGGGAAAAATCGTTTTGGAAAAGTGATGAATCAAAATGAGCACGTCTATAATGATGGTTCTTACTGTGATGAGGGTGATAACTTTGATAACTCCTCCCAGGAGAAAAAAAAAAAAGAAAAAAAAAAAGAGAAAACTCACAGTCATACGGATGAGGTATTATCGTCGACACGTGATGGTAGGTTCTATCTCTCCAATGGAAGGGGAGATACTCTTTCAATCTCGTCCTATGGGGTTGCATCAAAATGGGTAGGCCTCATGACTGACTCGGGTAGATACTTTGGGGAGAACAAATCTCTGTCCCGATCGGATAACTACTTCCGTGGCGTGACATCGCAGGACGAGTGTGCAGGTGGTGAGGGGGATGACCTCCTCGGTGACACTACTGTCTGTGTGCACTACCCCTATTGCGTAAGGGAGGAGGAAAAGGAGAGAAAGGAATTCCCAAACGAATATTCATTACAGAGGCCCAATTTTAGTAATCCCCTTTACAGCCACCATAGCGAGGCATCAATAATGCACATAGACAGCCTGGAGGATGCATCAGGTTCATTTGAAAAAATAAAAATGGTGAAGGGGGAGAAGTGTGATGACAACCCCTATGTCGATTACATCATGGAATCGAAGAATACAATGGAAGAGACTCGCCAGGTGGACGAGGCTTATTTGGAGAGTGCATCCTGTGAAGAATCTTTGGCGGATTCACACAAGCAGACACACCCAAACCCACACAAGCAGACACACCCAAACCCACACAAGCAGACACACCCAAACCCACACAAGCAGACACACCCAAGCACACACAAGCACACAGACACAGACACAGAGGAGATGAAGATTCCGTTTAGGCAAATCAGACAGGCAGATAGCCAGTGCACAAATGAACATAAGAACAATCTGGGTGGTCGAGACGAATCGGAGGAGAGTAACATCCTTAAGGACGAAATGCCAATAAGTTTTTTCCGAGGTATGTTCACTTCCCATGGAGAGGATTCATTACATGAGGTATGCGTCCACAGGGGGATAAGAACCGGCATGGATCATACGAAGGGTGTGTGGGAAGATAAGGAGGGCAACATAATGAACAACCCAATTCTATCTGAACCGTTAGACAAGTATAATAATTCCTCCAATCATTACGAATGTGATGGAGAGATGATGCAGTGTGATGCTTCAAGAAGAAACACGTACGAAGGTGTTAAGGTGAATTATGTGTGCAACTCATTTGGGGATCGAGAAGAGGAGGAAATGCTCATTGCATCTGATCCGTGTTCTTCCTTTGGAGGTGCTCACGTGGAAGGTAGTAACGATGTACTAGGGGTAGAACCCAGTGAGGAGATCCCCCACGATACAGGAGATGGATGTAAAGGGGAAGAGAAGTTTGCGGTTGAGTTGTTATACTCCTCTTCAACGCTTAGGAGTAACACCACGGAAGGGAAAAATGATGGTGCGGGTCGTGGTGGTGATGGTGATGAGGGTGGTGATGATGACAGTGGAGCGGTTCATGGTGCTAGTAGCGACGCTCTTGGACAGTATACTCTCGTGGGAAAAACGCAATCAACACCTCATTATTCACCTGAACATGTTCATGCGAAAAAGACGAAAAAAAGCAGTTCCTTCATCTCGGAACACGACAACAGAAAGAAACAAGTAGGGATGTTCCACATTTTTAGAAGTCGCAGCGCCCACATGGTGAAGGAGTCTAAGCGAGACTGTCCATTTAAGCTAGATGAGATTACTCCCATATGGAACAACGAAATGAATAAGAAGAAGAAGAGTGGATCGAACGGATTGGCAAAAATGAAAGGTAGCAATTTATCTGAGCAAATGTTGAGAGTGGAGGAGGAGCAGCATGAGGACGGTTCTATTCGAACGGTCAAAGGGATCTCCGCGTTAGGTGGGCTGCCTAAAGGATGTGTCATCGATAGTGCAAAATCTCCAAATGAGAGTACCGGGAAGAAGAAAAAAAAAATGTTTAAGAGCAAACTGTTGGAGGGATTGAAAAGGTTGATGAGAAAGAGCGGCAGCTCTCATGATGATGAATCTCAACCAGTGGAGGAAAACGTTAAAAATGAAAAAAACTGTATGGATGGACAGAACGGAGAGAGCCCCCTGGAAGGAGCGCGCAGAAGGAGGCTAAAGAGCTACCACGAGGAGGCTATTGCGAGTGAAAATATTTACAGGAACAGGAGAAGTGCCTCCGCCAGTGGAACAAACACATGGAAAGAAGAAATCAGGAGAACATTAATTAGCGACCGAAATGGAGAGAACCCCATCGCGCATGATAAATGCGCTCTTGACCTAAAGGGAAACCACCAGGCGAGAAGCGAATCGATTGGAGGCACACACATAGGGGGATTCATAGGAAATATGTACGAGAAGGAAGAGACTAACGGGAAAGATGAACTCATAAATGGGTACCTCCCATTTAATCAGGATAAGAATAATAATGAAGGAAATGAAGCCTTCATCCGTCATGAGGAGAATACTGTGGACCGTTTTGAATTCCCTATGGATTTAGGGGGTGTTATTAGCTCCACGTCCAGCTGGAATGATAACTTCTCTTCCGAGGGGAACTTCGATAATCATCAAATTTATTTCCTTGCGAGAAAGGAGAAGGGAGACGAATCAACATTTGAAGGAATGTCTCGTGTGGATAACATCCCCGTGGAGGATTTATTTGAAAAGGAAAATATGGGGGTGGAAAATCTATACGTGTGTAACGAGGATGAAAAAACAAACTCGCATTACGGTGAAGACGATGCTCACTTGAGCAGCGAGGATGAAGCGGAAAATGAAGAAGAAGAAAAAAAAAAAAACTGTCCATCAGGGGAGGAAGTAGAAGTTATTAGAACGGTAGATAACGTGGACAGGGGAAATGCTGCAGGATTCGATGATTCTGTTCATTCGAATGAGGAGATGCATTCGAAGCAGAGTGAGGAAGTGACAGTACTAACTCCGGAGGTAACAGATGGAAGGAACACACACGTAGAAATGTGGAGCGAAGATTGCATCGGTTTGAAGCCTCGCCAAGAGAATGTAAAGTTGACTGGCCAGAATGAAACCCTTTGTCAAGAGAATGTAAAGTTGACTGGCCAGAATGAAACCCTTTGTCAAGAGAATGCAAAGTTGACTAACCAGAATGAAACTCTCTGTCAAGAGAATGCAAAGTTGACTGGCCAGAATGAAACCCTTTGTCAAGAGAATGTAAAGTTGACTGGCCAGAATGAAACCCTCTGTCAAGAGAATGCAAAGTTGACCGATCAGAATGAAACTCTCTGTCAAGAGAATGTAAAGTTGACTAACCAGAATGAAACTCTCTGTCAAGAGAATGCAAAGTTGACCGATCAGAATGAAACTCTCTGTCAAGAGAATGCAAAGTTGACCGATCAGAATGAAACCCTCTGTCAAGAGAATGCAAAGTTGACCGATCAGAATGAAACCCTCTGTCAAGAGAATGCAAAGTTGACCGATCAGAATGAAGCCCTCTGTCAAGAGAATGTAAAATTGACTGGCCATAATGAAACCCTTTGTCAAGAGAATGCTAAGTTGACTGGCCAGAATGAAACCCTCTCTCAAGAGAATGTAAAGTTGACTGGCCAGAATGAAACCCTCTCTCAAGAGAATGTAAAATTGACTGGCCATAATGAAACCCTCTCTCAAGAGAATGCAAAGTTGGTTTCTGAAAATGAAGCGCTCAATAACTCGAACGCTAAGCTGAGGAGCGAAATGGAACAGCTAAAAGGAGATCTGGAAAAACATCGGAGGGAAAACGGGCAGCTGCAGGAGGAAGTGGTCCAACTTCGTAGCGACCTGGAGGAGGCGAAGGAGGCTCGCAACGTGGAGCTAAACTTAAAATTAAATCTGCAGAGACAGGAGGAAGAACTGCGAAGGAAGTGCGAGATGGTCGAAAAGGACAAGGAAGCCCTAAGAACGGAAAAAATGAACAACGTACTTAAGATAAACCAATTAAAGGAGGAGTTGAGGAGTCAAGGTAAATCTATGAAGGAGTTAAGGAAGGAGTTAAAGGAGAAGGAGGAAGAAATAATAATTCGCAGGGGAGAGGTAACCACGATGGAGAAAACATTAAACGAGACGAAAGAGAAAGTGGAACAACTGAACAATCAGATTGAAGAGCACGTGAAAAATGAAAAAACGAATCCAAGGGAAGTAGACATGTTGGAGGAAGAGAAGAAACTGCCTCTTGAAGAACACCAACTTTTATGCGACGAGATTGATACACTAGGAATGGACGAGCTTAAGGAAAGGTGCAAACGCTTGGCATGGCGGTGTACGAAACTGTCTTTGAAACTCAAAATATGCGCTAATGGCAGTGTAGAAGTTTCCCCCAATTTAGGGATTCACACAAGGAATGGAGAGCAAGATGAAGAGATTATCAACAGGCAAAGTGACTCTCCACAGTGTGATGGTAAAGATGCAGTTTCTATGGTAGACTATACATATGATTCGTCGGATAAAATTGTCGGGAAGGAGCTGATGGTTAACTCAAACGATGGATGTACTTGCACTTATAAGGAGATCCTACTGAGGATATTAGAAATTGTTAAACACGTAGATGCAGTTAGAACAAAACTTTGCCGCTTGAAGAGGAAGAGTAGTGATTTCTGGGGGGATAGTGCAGATTATTCCGATTGTCTCGTTTGGCTGAACTCAATTTCTTCGAACATTCTTTTTATCAATAGGAATGTTTCGATGATGGAGGAGGTGGCCAGGGTGAACCCTCAGGAGTGCGTCCAACCGGATGGGCAAACAGGTGCACAAGCAGGTGCACAAACAGATGCACAAACAGATGCACAAACAGGTGCACAAACAGGTGCAGAAACAGATGCACAAACAGATGCACAACCAGATGGTCAAATGGATGTTCAGGGGGACGAGGAACAGAGTGATCTACTTAATCCTCTCCGAGATAATGCTGAGATCACCGCTTCAGCGGATAAAGCACTCCTCTGTACGCAACTGCTTAATGAAAAATTCCAGAAGGGAAAGAATCTCCCACAAGGAATTAAATTGAATTTTGAAGAAGGGGCCATCTCCCCCGAGAGGTACACTTTTGGCGATGAAAAATCGGAAGATGCAAATCACCTGACATGTTCAGAAAATTTTGTCACTTTTTTTGAAATTTGTTTTTCAAGCGATTTGTTTCTGATTCTGTGTCATGTGTGCAGGGGTGTCCTCGAGATGAGCACGTGGGCGAGAAAGGGAGAGGAAGAAAACTTCCTTTGGGGGGTGCACAACTTGGTTAACTGCGTAGTTCAAATGGAGAATCTGTGCATTGATGGAGATGATCGTGGAGAAGAGCTTCATGCGCCCTCTAGTGCCCCTGCCAACGGGCTGTTTCATGTACTGAGAAGACATCTACAGAGATTAGTTCATCTGATGAAGGAAGTCAACTGGAGGAAGCGGACGCACGAAGTGATGCATGCATTGCGGAACCTCAGAATTGTGGTGCGACTTGTTTTAGAAGCCTTTTTAAATTTCCATGGACTCCGTTTTACCCTTTTTAAGGCAGATAGGCCGAAGGGGAATCTGCTCGATCCAGATGATGACTCACACAAAGAGTTTAGTAAGACACTGATGGGAGGATGGAGGTACTCGAAGGACACTTCACACCAGTTGTTGAGTCCCCTGTGGAGAGTGGAATCATTGCACAGAAGGAATATGAATGTGGGATCCAAGTTCCGGAAAACTCACAACAAAGGAGAGGTGCTCCGTAGTGATACCAACATGGAGGAAGATATGGATGAGGTAAATTTGGATGATCTTGCCAAGGGGATCGTAGAGCACAACTACAACGCACACCTCGTTCCGTGTCTGATTGCTTACCATGCGGATGAGGTTATCCTTGAGAGATCCCTCGAAGAAGGCGGCATCGATAGAGCCACCGACAACGACACTCACACGAAGGACGAGTTTGCCACCCAGATGAACTACTACGCCATGGACATCTTTAGAAGAATATCAGAACGCATGAAGTGGAATGAGCTAATCATTAGTGGTGATTCCTTCGCAACCTATTTCGACGAGGGTGGTCTAAAGTCCAAGTTGAGAGACAACTTCGTCATGCATAAAAATACAAAAATAAATATCGACACGGTGTATGAGCATCTGGGGGTTCTCCTCCGTCGAAATATTCCTATACGTAGATGCGATGGCCTCTTGGGTGAGTACTTTAAAAATGCACGTTCATCAGTTTTGCAGCAATGCCTCAGTTGCAGGGCCAGTTGTGGGATAACCCCCCACATGAACAGGACCTTAGGAAGTGCTTGTCTCTCCTCGAGTGTACCACCTGGCAATCAGCTCAGTCGCGATAACGGGGTTCAAGTAAAAAGCGCATCGTTCAGTGGAAAGGGTGAAATACGAATACATGGGAGGGGTCCACATTTTATAGACATGCCCTCCCCCTTGAAGGAGTCACGAAGTAAACAAAAAAACATCTGTGATGACGAGGGGGGTTCGGAGTACCCACTCATACGTCTAGACAACGAGTGCGTAAGTGCTCTCTTTCATATGTGGCATGCGATGGAAAAAAATTTTTTTTTTAAGATTGGCAAAAAGGGAGAAGAGGGAACTGTGGAGGGAAACCCACTTGCTTGTGTACAAGGTGAAGCACCCCAGCATGGGGATGCTAACGAAGTCAAACCTTACAAAGGGGACCATACATCAACGATGGATACTTACCTGCGCTCCATGATATATGATAGCTTCCAATGCACTGATGGAAATAAACAGATAGGGGTGAATAACTTCATTTTTTTGTTGAAGCAGTTGGGCATACAAGTACGCGACAGTAACTTACATTCCTTGTGGTGCATCATGACTGGAAACAAGGATGTTAACAGAGCAATGAAGGAAACCATTCCAGTTTCAACCTTCGTGAAGAAGGCCTATTCGACAAATCCCTCACTCGTTTTTTACGAGCACTGTAAGACCAAGGTGAAGTTGAGGGTGGCTGAACAGAATTTGAGGCATTTGCGTCGGTACAATAAGAAGCTCTTGTTGCTAGTGAATAGGAACCAACAGGCGAAGGAACTGCGCTCTGACGGTTGGGGCATAACTTACGCGGTGTGACAGATCATGGCTTCACTGCGCGGTGTATACTTGCCCTCGACGAGAAGGATATCCTGCATTGTGCGCAAAGAAGAGATGGACGGCTGCTCTCAGCCAATTCTTGTTAAATGGTTCTTTTGGTGATTTTTTTTTTTTTTTTTTTTTTTTTTTTTTTTTTTTTTTTCCGTTTTAGCTATTTGCACACATATTATACTCTTTGATCTAGTATTGAGCTAGCTATTTTTTTTTTTTTTTTTTTTTTTTTTTTTATCTATACTATCCTCCGTTAGTCTTGGCGGGCGTTGTCATTCCCTGTCAGATGGGAACTATAGCCGTATAACGGTAGGCACCTGGCTAAACACACTATTGTTATCCCGAGCCATTTCACCGATAACGACAGTTTTCGCATCGTACAAACATGCCCACTGAAGGGATCACCAAAGCGATGAATGCTTACACGTTGTCGCCTGTACCCCCGACCCCTGTGGGAGCGAACAAATGAAGTTTCGAACTCCACGCCAAGTGGGACTGACTTTGGGGGGACGACGCATTAGAGGGAGGTACACCAGTCTGAGCGCTTACGACTTATATAGTAGCGTTTGTTATGATCGACCCTGGGTAGTATCGCACCTGTATGCGTCAAGTAAACTTTTTTCCAACTGCAACTCCGCTGATAGTAAAGGGTCTCCATTATTGTCAACCTTCCTAAACGAGGAAGAGTTGCAGGTGGTACGGAGCAAGAGAATCTCGTTTTGCAAAAAATTTGAGGATAGGGTGAACGTTGTGTTGAAGCCAGTGGAACCGAGCAGTGCTCCTTCCATTGGGGAGTCTACCTCATGTGTGCATGCCACGGATGGAGGTACCAGTAGTGGTCATGGCCAAACGCAGTTCCTCCCCCTGGAGAGGTACCACCAATTGGCAAAGCACAAGCACAGTTACGTGTACGACTTCGAGATCACGAACATTGGTAAACTCAGCGAGTATGAGCCCGGAGAGCTAGTCAATGTATACTTCCACAACGGAGAAGAACTAGGAATAGGAATACTGAATAGAAAAAGTAACCTAGTGATTCGGATTATTGAGAGAGATATCCGAAAAAGCATGAACGATCATTTTTTTCTTACGAAATTGTACGAGAGTGTAAAAAGAAGATTTCATTACATGTACAGAGATGTACACTTGTGTAAATGGATGTATTCTTTACGGGTTCGAAAGGGGATCGATGTATACTGTAAAATGGTTAACTCCACCAGTGACGGCTTGCCTGGACTGGTCGTCTACTTCCTAGGAAATGACATCTACATTAGATACGATAATCTAGCTATACAAAAATTCAGGTGCATAATTGAAAAAGAATTAGATGCCATTTTCTCACCCAAAAATATTTTCTGTAAAAGGATTGTAAGCAAAAAGGAGAAGAGAGCTCAGCAAGGGAAAGAATATACATTCGAAACGATTAAGGGAGAACCCTGCGATATTCAACACCGAGAAAATGGACTTACCTTTTACAATAACATGTCAGACACAGTGTATGCTCCTTTTCACGTTGAGAATAAAAAAGATCGCCTCTTCCTCCGTTCCATCTGTAACGGTGCAAACATTTTATGTGTGAATGGAAACATCGGAGAATACATCATTAGCTGTGCATCTGTTGCGGAGGATGCCACTAATTCGGGAGATGCACCTGGGGTATCCATCCTCCTGTCGGAGTGCGCCAAGAATGCGAATTACGTTGATCAGAACATTAGGCGGAATGGTTGTGAGAATGTCATGTGCCTCTATCGGGAAGGTGCGCCAATTCGTTTAGCCCAACCGTTGGACCGATTCATTAAAAGTATTTGTTCCTTCCATTCTGATCGCACTGCGTAAGTCACACCAACTATGATCACTTTACTTTCCCCCCTTTCCCTTCTTTCTCACAGACATTCTAGACGAGCTCAATAACATGCATATGAACAACCTCAGGTGGGAACATGCTCCATGTACATGATGATACACGTACTAATTTGCTACTCGAATGAGAATCTCCCCCCCTGACCATCAACACCATAGTTAGTTCCGCCCCCACATGGTAACCCTGAACACACACACCCCTCTTTCATTCACAGATTTGACTTAATCATTTTCAACATAAAAAGTAACATCGTTTTTAGAAGTAGCTCTTACACGAGCCTATATGGGAAGAGGTACACGGCCTCCTTCAAGGGGGTGCACAAACAGTTGATTTACCTCTCAGAGCTGATGCAAGAGGGTGGTAAGCTCGCGCAGTGTGTGTGTTTGTGTTGTTGCTCCTGTGGAGCGTTCTTTCTCAGTACAGTTGCATTGGTGCGTACTTAACAGAGTCGCTAATGTGTCTCTGATGAACTACTTTCCCCCCCCTTCGCAGGTCTCCTATTCGTGACAGTAGAACTCTCGGCACGGGACTACCACCAATTCCTAAATATTGTGAAATGTGTGTTTGAACGAAGGAAGCGTAGTCTCTCCATTGTGTACGAAAATGCCTGCAGTGTGGAGGATAGGTAAGTCGCTTAGGAAGGTACCTCAAAAAAAAAAAAAAAAAAAAAAAAAAGTTACCCCCTACAATTTTTTTTTTTTTTTTTTTTTTTTTTTTTTTTTTTCCTCTAATGCTTTGTTCTCTTCATCCTTTTTTTTTACCCCCTTCCTAATGCAGCATTCTCTGCAACGACCAAACGACCTGGTACTTGCGGTCAGTGTGTTTTAGACTTGGATGTCCCTAAACTTCTCCTTCCTCTGGCCATTTGTAAACCTACGTGAAAATTAGGATTCATCCATGTGGCGCTCCGTATGGATGGTCTCATCAGTTCGTTCGCCCCTTTGTTCATTTGTGTATTTTTTTTTTTTTTTTTTTTTTTTTTTTCTTTTGCATACAAGGTGCGCCTTGTGGAGGTACCCTCAAGTGGCAATTTTCCAACATTAAAAAGAAACGATTGAAAAATTAGTGTTTAAGTGATATGGTAAAAAAAATTAAAAGGGCTAAAAAGAAAAAGGATGGCCTTAGCAGGGGAAGGATGATAGTAGAGTAACTTGTGCGATAAATGTGCAGGCGAAAGCAGGTCCTCATTTTCGCAAGCAATAACAAGGAAGGCCCGTCCTTCAAATGGGAAGAAGCCTCCTTCCCTTACTGGCTTAACTTGGTATATTAATTTGCGACCACATTTTCGGGGTGGGGGGTTTGCAATGGGCCGATCATTTTTTTTTTTTTTTTTTTTCTTTTTTTTTTTTTTATTCCCCACGAAAGGCGCAAGGAACTTTACGGCGCTAGTCGAAGTGTGTCAATTCGCCCTGAACGTATATTCAGCACAGCGCCCGGGCTTTAGCACCACACAGGCACCTTTTCGTATTGTCCCCTTGACATCAGAAAAGGGCATCAGTAACCCATCACGTGGATCGCACAAGTCGCACCCAAAAGGCGGAAATAGAACTGAGTGTGCAAAAGGAGGAAAAAAAAAAAAAAAAAAAAAAAAAAAAAAAATTTACTTCGTAGGAGATTCTTCATCCATTTTGACCAACTGTAGATTCGACTCATCAAGATTTATCCAATAGGAGGAGGCAGAATGGACAGCCCGGAGTTCCTAAAAATTGAGCTCGATAGAGTGAAGAGTGATTATGAAAATGTACGGCTAGACTGATGGAGAAAAGAACAAAGGGACGCAGAAGAGTGGACACCGAAAAAAAAAAAAAAAAAAAAAAAAACCGTGCAAATTAACCGTACATTATTTAAGTCCATCATGGAGACAAAACCTTACATTGTCCTATTCACGTCTCTCCCCTCTTCGCAGGAACTATCCGTTGACCATGTAATGCCAAAGACTCAGTTCGACTACGCGTGCATGCTAATCTGTTCGTCGGACCTAAAGAACATCCAACTTGCCTCATCGCTACTGCACGAGCTGCTACTAATAAACTACAACCGAATCGATTGTCTGTATCAGCTAGCCATTGCACACATGAAATTGCGGGACTATAAAAAGGCGAAGAATTACCTAAACGCGTTACTCAAAATAGATGCCAGAAATAGCAATGCTCTGGCCCTGAAGAGTCTTCTCTTTGACTTAATCTCGTCGGACGGACTGATCGGCGCACTGCTCGTGGCCCTCACCGCCTGCGGTATTTACTTGTCATTCAAATCGTTTAAATTTTTTTAGTTGAAAAAAAAAAATATGAACAAAAAAAAAAAAAAAAAAAAAATTTACAAAATGGGATTTTCATTTTTTTTTTTTTTTTTTTTTTCCTACACATGTTTTGTACACCTTTCACGTCTGTCTCATGGTAAGATGCTATAAAAACGAATCGAATGGGGACGCTTTAGGCTTCCCTCGTTTTATGGACAACTGATGCCTTTCCATTTTGTGCACAAACTGCTTAGTGGCGCAATTGCTATACATTGCAAGGGCGAGGAGGGGCCCATCCTGGCTGTTCAAACAGAGGGGAATTACCAACGTACTCGTATCATATATCCAAATGACCGTTACAAAAGTCCAAGAATAAAAATAGGAAAAGCCAATTTATGTAAAACAGACGGTGATTCATCGACTTCTTCGAGTACTTCGTTGCGTTGTAAATGTGTAAAGGGGTTTGCTGATTGCATATCAGTTTTTGCTATTAAGGGGGAAAAAAAAAAAAAAAAAGTTATAAACGTATACATGTATGATTGGAGGGAAGACCATTTTTCCGGTAAACCAACGACTGAGAAAAGTAACCAAACAGATCACCGCCATGCAAATTGTGAACCCCCTGTCTGCTTGAGGAGTGTTATACCTGGGTGTATAGGAAGTGCCTCTTTTCCGTACTCCCCTTCTGAAAAAAAAAAAAAAAAAAAAAAAAAAAAAAAAACATAAGAGTAGGCATTAGTGGTACACACAATGCAGGTGTGTTGTAAATTTTGACATACGTAATGTGCAACTGTTGATGATTCTGCTGAGCATGAGGTTAACGGATATGAACGTGCTGCTCATCCGAGGGACATTATTCGGATCCTTTGCAATGCGTCTTGTGCTGACAACACAGTTGAGAGGAGCCCGCTTTGGTTCCCACTATGATGCCTTCCTACCTTAACGAGGTGCAGGCACGGGCGGAACGTGAAATATGCCCACTTCATTTTGTTAACGCTTCTGAGATGGAAGTGGCCTGGCGGAGAGTTGCCTACTTTTGACTTAAATATAAGGGAGGAAAAAAATTAACACAAAAAAAAAAAAAAAAAATCTCGAAAAAGGGGTGTAAAACGCTTTCTCCTTTTTCCTATGAATGACGAATTAATATTTTTTTTTCAGAAATGTGTGAAATGGGTGTTTCCTCTACGTGAAGGCTTCTTTTTTTTTTTTATTTATATATTTATTTTTATTTCACTGGAACGACGCATCAGCATTTCTAGGAATAGCTCCCCCTAACGCTTGTTTGCGTGGCTCTGTAATTTGGTCCCCATGCCTCCGGGCTCACTTTCCATGGAAGTACTTCTTTTGGGGAATGTTCAGGAAAGTTCACATAGCCTGACCTAGCGTAACTTCTTTTTTTTTTTTTTTTTTTTTTTTTTTTTCACCTGAACAGGCAAGGTGAAATTGAAAAAAAGCTAGTTCCAATGGGGGGGGTGCCAACTTTTTATGTAGGTAAAGAATTATATAGGGAATACGACGCGTTGTCGCAGAAGAGGGAAACCGGAACAAAAGCTTTCATCCCTTTGTTGTATGTTTGGCGTTGTGCTGTGTTGCGTTTCGCTACTTTGTTCGTCTCCTTGGCAAGTTGTTGTGTACCTTTTTTTTTTTTTTTTTTTTTTTTTGTGCACCTTTTTCTGCACAACGCTGGTCGACTTGACAAAAAAAAAAAAAAAAAAAAAAAGAAATCGGGGCACATTCCTACGTCGTAGGACGAATGGGTGTAGCCACGCAGGTGGG
This sequence comes from Plasmodium knowlesi strain H, assembly GCF_000006355.2. NCBI lineage: Eukaryota > Apicomplexa > Aconoidasida > Haemosporida > Plasmodiidae > Plasmodium > Plasmodium knowlesi. Next base: position 172,151 of record NC_011913.2, on the reverse strand, counting down.
AAGACTGAAAGTTAGATTTCGATGATGAACACAGGAATATATTTTTTAGGGCCATCCCGTCCCCTACGGGTCATAATGTGTGTATATGCACACTTACGAATAATACAAATTGGCCCCCTATATTTTTGCGTCTCACCTTGAGCAGGGTGAGTCCTCCAACTGGAGTGAATGAATACTGTTATAGGATGTTAGGGCACGAAATGAAACGCTTTACTGGGTGAAAAAAAACCCAAATGAATGAACCCTTGGCGAGGGAAATGAAACGAACTAGAACATAGGTCTACAGGAGCACGTGCACACATGCATTCTCATAGTTGTGTGGACCCAGCGTAACAAAACACGCGTGCATGGGTTAGAAGTGTTCGCCCAGATTTTTATCCTAATTGGGGGGGGTGCACGCACGTATAATTTGAAGAGATGGGAAAAAATGTGCCTATGAGTAGAAGAGAGCATGGGAAAATATAAACGTAAAATTACTGCACGTATGCCTTGACTCCTCAGAGGAGCATGCGCGTGAACGTCAGAACGAAAGTCAGAACGAAAGTCAGAACGAACGGTAGGGCACAGGGCGAACGACCGCACAACACGTGAATGTGTGAGCACACGGCCGACAGAACGACAAAGGCAACTTCTCCAAATGAGCACCTCGTCTCGGATTCCCTTGCACACGTGCAACATTAAAAGGCACACCCATGTCGTTTTATAGAGAAGGAGGTAAAATGAGGAGCGTTAACCTCCAAAGAGGAAATATGCCAACGCGGCAGAACGACAAAGCGGCGAAGCGATGAACAAAAAAAAAAAAATTAATCTAATGAGAATTGCACCTTATACAAATTTCCATTTTTTTTTTTTTTTTTTTTTGCGTTACTGAAAAAATGGAGCATGCGTCATTTGATGGTGGCAGCGTGTGCAACATGTAAAAATAAAAACATAGAGAAATAAAATAACAGAAACAACGCAATGATGTAACAGAACCGGCCGTAGCGGCAAACCAACTTAAGCTACACAAACGATGTAATCGACATGAGTGAAACTTTAATCTTGTAAAATCTTCCCCAACTCAAAAAAAAAGGGGCGAAGCATGAAAAAAAAAAAAAAAAAAAACCTTTACACACTTCTTATGAAGAACAGATCTACTTCTACACCACTATTTCCCATTTGTGAAGTAGGCCCATCCTGTGTGAAGGTCCTTTACAACTGTTCAATGCTTTATTTCCATACGTGTGGCTCTTTTGCGTCGCCAGAAAAATGTGATTTTCCTTTGATTGTTTTCGCGTGTGTGCTTGTATCGTTGTATGTTTGTATCGTTGTATGTTTGTATCGTTGTATGTCTGTATCGTTGTACGCTTTTGTGTTTAATCGTTGTATGTTTGTATCGTTGTACGTTTTTGTGTTTAATCGTTATATGTTTGTATCGTTGTACGTTTTCGTGTTTAATCGTTGTATGTTTTTTGTGTTTAATCGCTGTATGCTTGTGTTTTTGTATCGTTGTGTGTTTATTTGTACTTATTGATTCGTATGCTCATTTGTGTGTATTTTTTTTTTTTTTTTTTTTTTTAATTTTTACCTTGCCTGTTCAGGTGGGTCAGGTAATTTTTTTCCCACTTTTCTCCGCATTTGTTCCGATCTCCCCGGGGAGCTATTTTGGTTGTCCTAACTGTTGTCTGCACGCTGTATGCATACATTGTGCGCGAGGTCTTGTGTAGTCTTTTGTGCATCTGTGTGCATCACTCTGCGCATCCTTTTGCGCATACTTGTTGCACGTCTTTTTTCTGTCACCATCGCGCACGCCCCTTTGCATGGTGCTCTCGAGCTGCACATGTTTTTTCTCGAAAAATGCATCTCCCCTGGACCCTGCACTTGTCTTCTTACAAACATGTGCAAGAATAAGCCAAAAATCTGAGCCTCGAAAAAAAGAAATTCAATCGAGCGATGCGTTTTGTCGGAAGGGAGAGGACTTGGCTACTTGATTTACTCGACCACTAGGTTTAGCCACCACTAAGTTTACGTAAACACTAGGTTTACGTTGCCACTAAGTTTACGTAACCACTAGGTTTACGTTGCCACTAAGTTTACGTAACCACTTGGGGGAAGTTTTTCTTTTTTTCCGTAGCACGAAGCGTACAGGATGAGTCGCAGGGCGGATGAGTCGAGTGACTCCCTGTCATATGAATACATTCTGGAATACGTACGGACGAGGGGGAGGTATGATTTGTCGATGAGCAAGTATCATAAGGCGGTGAAGTGTAGAGAGGGGAGAGTGGTACATGCAGATGTAGGTGCAGCAACTGAGGATGGGGGGTCGAAGACCACGATGAAGTTGGCCGGGAAGAAGACGGAGAAATTGGATGGGAAGACCACCCCCTACAGCCTCTTCGACATGAACGTGGTGACTCTGTACGACGAACTCATAGACGTGTTCCGCTACAACCACATCGCAATAAAGAATTGCAATTTCACCTTTTCGAAGATCAGTAAGAATACCTACCGAGGGTGCGTATTCGTGTGGTTTGTGCTTAATGGGGTTCAAATGACTGGACCTATGGATTCGAGCGAAAATAAAAAAAATCAAAACGATGAACCAAAAGGAAAGGATAAATCGAATAGATTAATAATGTATCGAGGACATGATAACGCTGAGGAAGGAAAAAATGGACCTAGAAGGAAAGATAACATTATACGGAACTTGAAGGTGAAGGGAAGCAGAGTATCAAATATAAAGGAAGTTCTTAAGGATACATTTGATACCCTTATCTTTTTCATGATTAACAGATACAACATTAAGCTAAAAATAAATCACTCCTATAGAGTGAAGGAGACGTGTAGCTATGTAATAAAAAATGAAGAAGTATACAAGTTTTTGAAAAACGACAACTACTTCAGAATAGATCTAAACAAACTACATTACGATATAAACGACTACTCATTCGTATTTGGAAAGAACATAACTCAGTTTGTTGATTTTTTCAAATACATAAAACACATCCATTCCTCTGCGTACTTGATATCCCTTCTTGTTAGAATTATCGCTGATAAAAATAAAATACATAAGTACAGCTCACAGCTGTTCTTCTGCAAAAGGAATGATGAATGCATTTGTAATTTGTACATGAGCTTTGTGAAACAGGACCAGGAGAGTTTTCAGAAGATTTTTTTCAATAGTAAACTCGCTAGCATGGAGAATATAATTCCGTCAAAGGTGTCTCTTATCGAGGAAGTGAAGAAGAAGATAATGAGAAGGCGCGACTTGTCCTACCCCGACGAGCTTTTCATATGCTCCTTCGTCAAGTCCTTCTATACGTTCAAGTTGGGTGAAGGACCGACGAACCAGATGAATCCAACAAACGATGCGGTCCACACGGTCGATACGGTCAACACGGTCGATACGGTCAACACGGTCGACACGGTCCACACGATCGATACGATCGAAAGGGATAATACTAGCGACATGATCGAAGGGGATAACACTAGCGACATGATCGAAGGGGATAACACTAGCGACATGGTCGAAAAGTATAGCACTGGCGATAGGAGCCCTTCCAGTAACAACAGCCCCACCACTCATACCATCCGAACTTACCAAAAGAACAACTTGCACGATGTCGGCGTCATCCTTGATGACACACCAAGCGCGCATATAACAAACGCAGGGGAAGTTACACAGGATCAAATACTCATAAGCGACAGTACAACTAATGACCAGGAGAGCAATAAAAAAAGGGGATCACAGAAATCTCCTTATATAGATACCCCCAGAGCAGATATAAAAAGCTATTTAAGATATTCTACAAGGGGGTGCAGAGGAGAAGTATCCAACACGCACCATCTCAACAGGGAGGAAGATAATCTAGAAATGGTAGTTAGGTGTAGTGGGAAAAGGACCCACATGCATAACCAGAATTGTGCTAATAAGGGAAATCCTTCCTTGCAGCAGTTCCATACAAAACTCAGGAGATATGACATAAGAAACAATAGAAGTTCCTCCATCCTTAAGGTGCACAGTGGTGGCAGTGGTGGTAGTGGTGGTAGTGGTGGCAGTGGTGACAGTGGATTCATTTATAGCAACAGGAAGAAGGTGCCCTTTTCGAGAACCATTAGGGGAGAGATACCACCGCAGGCACATGGGAAGGTTGAATCCAGATCGCACTCTCTCACCTCGTCGGAAATGAAGAAATCTTTGAAGAACATCTTGGAAATGAATAATGAAGACCACTTTGGAAGGAAGAGAAGGACGATGGAAGAATCCATTTTGGGCGTTCAGAGGAGAGGACGAGCCTCCCCCGAATATGTCGTTCCAGACAAGTGTCATCATTCGCTAGATGGTAAGGAGCTCATCGTGATTGATCTAGATGAGAGCACTTGCGGGGGTAGCTCGAACGAGGTGGTGATGGATTCGGAACATCTGGTCGGCGGTGATTTCACGGGGGGGCAATGCACCAACGAGCAGTCTACCAATGATGAACCCGCCAACGATGAACCCGTCAAAGATGAACCCGTCAATGAGGAGCCCACGAAAGAGCTACCAACGGAAGGATCCAGAATGAATGAGCTGTCAACGAATGAACCGTCAACAAAGGAGGTGGTCACAGAGGGGGTGGACGACGGTGCTCCAACCACCCACACGGAAATCTACCAAGGCAGGGGAGAAAAAATTGAAAAGGGGATGACACCAAAGAGGAATATCTATGATGAAGGGATGCCTTCCCATTATGGCGCTCTGAAGAAGAGGAAAACGAACGGGGAGTTCAGCCAGGAGGTCAGAGGGAGTGAAGATGTATGCGACAGCGTAGGTAGCGGTTCCGGTGAGGGTTCTGGTGAGGGTTCTGGTGAAGTTTCTGGTGAGGGATCTGGTGAGGGATCTGGTGAGGGTTCTGGTGAGGGATCTGGTGAAGGTTCTGGTGAAGGTTCTGGTGAGGGATCTGGTGAGGGATCTGGTGAGGGTTCTGGTGAGGTATCTGGTGAAGGTTCTGGTGAGGGCTCTGATGAAGTTTCTGGTGAGGGATCTGGTGAGGGATCTGGTGAAGGTTCTGGTGAATTTTCTGCTGAGAGTTCTGGTGAGGTTTCTGGTGAAGTTTCTGGTGAAGGTTCTGGTGAAGGTTCTGGTGAAGGTTCTGGTGAGGGATCTGGTGAGGGCTCTGATGAAGTTTCTGGTGAAGGTTCTGGTGAGGGCTCTGATGAAGTTTCTGGTGAAGTTTCTGGTGAAGTTTCTGGTGAAGGTTCTGGTGAAGGTTCTGGTGAAGGTTCTGGTGAAGGTTCTGGTGAAGGTTCTGGTGAGGGATCTGGTGAGGGATCTGGTGAGGGCTCTGATGAAGTTTCTGGTGACCGCAGCGACGGGGCTGGAATCCTTGCCAAGGGTATTAATTCCGAGAAGAAGTTGCAGGAAAAGGGGAGGGTCGTATCCGAATATGTCTTGAGGAATACCACCTTGAGACAGAGCCCATACCAGGGTTACAGCAGTAGGAGCATGAGCAGGTTGACTAAGAGGCGCTTCGAAAAAGAAGATATAAATGGAGAGAACTACCGGGGTATGGATGAAAAGAGAGAGCAGAGCGTGCATGTGTATTTTGATAGTGGTATGAGAACCATTAGGGGTTCGAGATTAGGTAGGGGTTGGATAAGGAGCAGAAGTAGCAGGAGCGTTGACAGAGGCTATTGGGAAGGGAGAGGTGAAGATAGGCACGGGCGCGAGGAGGTTGAAAAACGGGAGCGAAAAGTAAAAACCATGAGGGGAAGTTGCCACAATGGTCGTGGCTTGAATGGACTAGGAATCGTTAGCCACACCTCGTCGGATATGGGTGAGGAAGGTTTCCATGGGGGTTCCCATGGGGGTTTCCCTGAGAGACGGGTACCCCTTCCACGAACGATGTCAAAGGGAAATATAGGAGATGGAGGAGATTGTCCCCTGGATGAGCCAGAAGGAACGAAAGGAGGTGGTACCGAAGAATACCAAAACAGATACATGACGGATACGCAGGAGGATGAGAAGTTCATACGAAATGAATTTTACACAGAAGCGGGAAAAAATGAAATGGAAAACGTGGATCTAATAAAAAAAATGAATGAAAATTTCTGCTACTTAAATAACAACGACAAGCTAAATGTAATAAATATCCTGTGTAGCTACAGAACTTACTTGAAAAGGATTATGCATTACGAATGTGTGAAGCAAGATTACTCATTCGAAGTGGAGACATGTATCTTCTACCTGGACTACATTAGTGGTAGCGGAATGACAAGTTGCAGTACAGGAGGAGGAAGTGAATACAGCGGAAGTGCTAGGAGCAGTTATGACAGTTCTCGTCCGGGTCGAGGAGGATGTCACGGAAGAAGGGACAGACGCCACAGTGACAATGGAGTACGGTATGCAAAGGAGAGTTTACAAGGGGAGGAGAACACATATGCACATCCTACCTTCAGCACTGAGTTGGAAAACGGAAAGAAGCAAAAGCTCTTACAGAAAATAAATTATTATGAAAACAAGATTGGAGCAATAAATAATATTATCTGGACTTATACATATATGAATTCTATTTACATAGAACAAATAAAGAAATACCTTGCCCTGACTGAATGCATTAAGAGTTGTCCGTGTAGCTTCTATTATCAAGAGTTCGTTTCGGAGAACGAGGGTACGGAGGAGATGCCCCTGGGGGGGGCATCAACATCGACGGGTGCAGTTAATGGTGCAGTCAACGGTGTCGTTAACGGTGCAGTTAGCGGTGCAGTTAACGGTGAGGTTAACGGTGTTGTTGGAGGTGATGTCTGGAGCTACGGGTTTGATAAAATGTACCAGGATGTGGTGAACCAGATGCATAGAGACATGGTTAGCCAGATGTATAGCGGTGCCGCGATCCCAATACATAGTGTACCCCCAAGCCCAATGCATAGCGCGCCCCCTAGCCCAATGTATAGCGCCCCTCCCAGTCCAATGTATAGTGCCCCCCCGAGCCCAATGCACCACACTGACGTAAACCCAATGCGCCACACTGAGGTAAACACAATGCACCACACTGACATGAACCCAATGCACCACACTGAAATGAACCCAATGCACCACACTGACGTAAACCCAATGCACCACACTGACGTAAACCCAATGCACCACACTGAGGTAAACACAATGCACCACACTGACATGAACCAAATGCACCACACTGAAATGAACCCAATGCACCACACTGACGTAAACACAATGCACCACACTGAAATGAACCCAATGCACCACACTGACGTAAACACAATGCACCACACTGACATGAACCCAATGCACCACACTGAAATGAACCCAATGCACCACACTGACGTAAACACAATGCACCACACTGAAATGAACCCAATGCACCACACTGACATGAACCCAATGCGCCACACTGACATGAACCCAATGCGCAATGTGACTGCTACCCAAAACGCAGAACCCGAGCATCCGAGGAATTTCTCCGAAGATGCGCGGATCGTACCCGAGCAGAGCTTCTCGCAGCAAGGGGAGCATCCAAGCGAAAATCTCCAGAACAAGAAAAATGGAGACGGATATACCAGTTGTCGGTTCGAACCCATAGCTGAAGGAAAAAGAATACCAAGCCATGACTACAACATAGAAAGAAAAAACAGATGCAAGAGCATTATTAAAACACCTTTTGCTACTTACATACGGGAGGTTAGCAAGCAAGACAAGAATGAGAAGGCTGTTATGGAGAGGAACTTGGGGCCTGTTAAGGAAGATGAGAAGAACAATGGAAGGAAACTCGTGCACGATAAATTACATACTTATCCTATGAACAAGACTGTGTTAAGCTTCAAGAAGAAGAGAAAGAAGGGATCCCTCGAGGGGAATTACCCTGGGACCACAGCTATCGCCAAAGGTGAATATCACCTACCCAATGAAAAACGTAACTACGGGATGATGAGGGGGGGTGCCCCTTTTAACAGAGGCGTTCGTGTGGATCACACAACGTTTTACAATTAGATTAAGTTTTCAGGGTTCGTGTGTGTATGTTTATTTGTTTGTGGGGAGAGCTCTTATCCTTGGTGATAGGGCAACATCTCCGCATTGGCCTCCTCAAGTTGCTCTCTGACCAACGTGTATAGTGGGGAGGAGTTCTGGGTGCATCTGAAAAATATGTGGATAAGACAATCGCGAAGCGGCCCGTTGTTACAACACATTCGATTTGCTCCTTTACCTCTCCCTCCTCTACAAATCAAAGAGCAGGGACACATCGCTCGAAGATTCCTAAAAAAAAAAATGGTGAAAATGAAAGAGGAGTATAGTACACAGGTGGAGGAGGCCACATCAGTATTATGACAAGTAGGCATAAGTGTGCGTATGCGTATGCGTACGTGTATGCATATGCGTATCCGATGAACTACATTTTTGGAGGAAGTGGAAGGAGGAAACGCTGAACGCCTTGCTGAATAACCTGATCGGAGATGTCGTCAAGACCCATTAGGCAGTGAGCTCCTTGCACAATTTTTTTTCTTCTTCCTTTCCTTTTTTTTTGTGATGACATGATGGGCGTTTCGTCTTTCAAGTGACACTCGCTCCGTTGGTTCATCTCATTCAGTGTATGCATTTGTGAGTTCATAATTTTTTTTTTTTTTTTTTTTTTTTTTTTTTCCCTCTTCTCTCTTGTGTCATTTCTTTCGTCCATCGAACTGCCATCGGAGAAGTCGTACATTGCGTGGAGAGAATCGCGTGGGTGCACTTGCCATTCTTTGTGGAGTTGCCTTTCCGTTTGTTCCAAACTAAGACTCCCTTTTTTTAAGTACATTTGGAAATTTATCTCCCTCTTACGAATGAAGATAACAGAGAGATTCAACTCTTTCGGAAGACCTAAAAGAACGTTAACTACGTTGGTATATAGTTCCTTAACGTGGTTCATGTTCAGTTGTGCTTCCTTCATACTTTTCCTGTACACATATGTTACGAGATGAGTGATACTGTTCCTCAGCATTATGATTACGCTGTAAATTATTTTGATTTTGGACCCTCGGAGGAAGTTGCAGCTTCTGCATGCCTTTTCTTTCCCCTTCACCTGTTGAGGTACAGCGGCGTGATCTTCATCGCCATCGCAACCTTCATCGTGAAGTCTATCGTTAATTCCATCGTTAATTCCATCGTGAAGTCTATCGTGAACTCTATCGTGAAGTCTATCGTTAATTCCATCGTGAACTCCATCGTGAGTATGTCCGGCCGGGCCACCTTCACTGCAGGCGTCGCTACCGCCAGGACAATAACATACAATGCGATCGTTCCCTTCACGATTCTTCAGTATCTTTATTTCGGCCTGTAGTTCTTCAATTTTTCTAATGCACGAATCTATCTTATCCATGCAGACACCCCCCCCGTCTGAGACCTTGCCTTGTTGAGTGTGCGCACACAACTTGGAGTGTTTCTCATTTTTGTCTACAGATTCACTGAGCGTTTTATTTATCGCGTCCTTCTCCGTAGACAGTTGTTGTATTTCTTCTTTCAAAGGAAGGATGAGTGTGTCATCCTTTGTCACTTGGTATCCATTACTACCTCCTTTGCCCCCTTCTGGTAATTCTTCACCCCGGTGCACTTGGTCATCTCCACTCTCTAATGATAATTTTTTCATGTAAAGATTCACTTTTTCGTAATTCTGAATCAGCCTCAGTACATCTGCCATTTGTATTGGAGCTACATTTATGGGTTCATCCAGATGTAGATACACCGATACAATTGATTTCCATTTGGCCTCGACGTTCTTTACAATGTCATTCATAATTAGTGTGAGTGATGTTCTGTCGTCTGAATTGTCGATACCATTTCCCAGATGCAGATGGTAAGGCTCAAAAAAAGAGTCTACCCCTCCGGGGGGGATAAAACCGCTTGCGGTGTTCCCACTTGGCAAATCCACACGTAGGGCATTCGCACTTGTGGGAAAATTGCTACTCACTTTATTTGAGTCCACCGTTACATCAACAACCCCGTTGGAGGACCAGATCGTCGTTTTCAAATTAGAGGAAACGTGCAATTCGTGCAAACGGAGAACCGACAAAATGACAAATAGGGTGAGATTCTCCTCCTTTCCATCTTGATGTAAGAAATTATCCAACTGGAATGCATTGTCTAAATGGTTAATGACATCATGTGGTCTATGTGTAGAAACTTGGCTGTATAGTTCGTTATGGTTCATTTGGCTTACTGATTTTTCCGATGAATAGGGATGAGGCAAATTTTCCATCGACCCATGGTTATGAACTCTTTCTCCGTCCAGTACCAGTGTGCTTCTACTGATGATTCCATCCTTCTTTTCAACATTACTGCCCCCGTACAGTGGAGTGGACGCATCTGCGAAGGATCTTCTACCATCATTCGTAGAAGCCAACATAGAATCGATAAACGGGTTCATACCAGTCACCTTGTTATCTCTGTTGTTAGATGCACAATGGGGGATACTCCCGTAGGTTCGGGTTCCAGTACTAAATGGTTCATCGTTTGTGTGTTCTCTCCCCGGAGGAATGCACACAGAAGTGTCTTGTGAGTTTGTCACTTGAATGGCACTCACCGGGCATGGTAACGTACCTCTTGTTACCATTTCGCTCTGAAAATACTTTTCCATTTTTTGAGGTACCCCTTCGGATGAGGACACCAGATCGTAGCACTCACTTCCCCCCCCTGCATATTTCCTAAGGATGAAGGGTAACACATGAACCAGTCTTGGAGAGGTTAAAATGATTTTATGTAATTCATTCTTCTCATTTAAAAGTAGATAGCTACAGACGACGGATTTTATTTTATTCATTTCTACCCTTATGTGGTTAATTACATCTAGTGCTTTTTTCAATAGATCCTTTCTTGGAGAGTGTTTTACTGAATGTTTTTTTTTCTTCCGTTTGGTTAATCGGTTGGAAAGTCTACTGGATGATAATCTGTTGTCCACCCGTGAGGTTCTCTCCCCCACTCCAGATTCCTCCTTCCTCACCAAAACTTTCTTGTACTTTAAATTCACGAATGTACATGTACATATGGATAGATTTAGTGGAATTTGTTTTATTAAGAAGGACTCCAGAGTTACAGTGGACGCTTCTTCTCCCTGATTAGAGGTTTCAGTTTCTGTTTGATTGACACTCTCTTTGGTAGAATAATTCGTGACATTCCTGGAGGTGCAATCACTGCTTATGTAGTCGCTCTCACTATGAGAAGCATCCCACTTAGTTGCATCACACTGCCCGTCTTGGACTTTTTCCCCCATGGTGTCACTCGATCTATCACTACCACCACAGGGTCGACTATCTCTTGTCCGAGATATGTACTCATGAAGGATGTGCACAGTCGAAATATCTACATAGACTCCCTTGCAATGCTCACAAATGATAAGGGTGTGATAGTAATCATTGAGATACTCTTTCATCTTTCTCTTTAAGGTGGTTATATTTTTTTTTGTGTTATAATGTGGTGGTGAATCCATGGAGGCGATGCTAAGGTTGTAGTTAAATTCACTTTCAAGGAAATACTCACCTGTCTGTACATGTTTGTTTTCCTTGACGATGACACGCTGGCGATGGCAGTTTCTACATATTAGATTGTTCATAATTTTTCTATTTCTTCCTCTCGAAGTTCTTTTCTCATGGGTTGGGTTGATACCATCGATGGAGTCTTCCTCACAGACACCTCTCACATGTTTATGTGTTTTATGGGAGTGTCTTTTCTGTTGATTCGCTAGCCGTTTGGAGCGAATCCTGGAGTAGTCAGAAGCAGAGTACTCGTAAAAGCTACCTGCACTTCTAGAGAAGTTCAAGTCGTTATAATCTTGGTGGCCATCGCGATCGTCGTGATAACCGTAGTGACCATCCATGTCGGATTCATAATTGTCAGAAGAATATTTTAAAATTTCTATGAGCGATTCTACTTCATCTATTTCGTTTTTCTTTTTGTGGACCATTCTATCCGTGCCTGCTCCTCTCAGGTTATCCTTTCTCCCCCTGGACATGGAATAACTACTAGATGGATCCATATACTTGTAACTCGTCTTCATTCTCCTTCTGTTACTTACGTGGTCTCTAACGTTGTCTCTTACGTTGTCTCTTACGTGGTCTCTTACGTGGTCTCTTACGTGGTCTCTTATGTGGTCTCCCCCGTGGAGATATAGATTATCACCTCTGAACCTTTCTCGTATAGCGTATTCTCCCTTTTTCTGCTTACTCCTATAGGTAGGTGCATAATATTTTTTCTTCTTCTTTTTCTCCGTGGAGCTAACACGTGCATACAAACTGGTGGACGAGGTGGAGTAGGATTCGTATGATACATCTCCTCCTGTTGATTCTTCGCCTGAGTATAGGGGGGAGTTATTACATCCCTTAATAAGTTGTCTTTTCTTTATCCTTCTCGTGGTGCCTCTATCTCTATGTCCATCATAGAAGATGTGTCGATAAGCATCACAGTTGTACTGACTTGAAGATTTGAAAATTTCCACCGTTTGCGCGGAGGCATTCATTGTCGTCGTAGTCACCTGAACCTTTTTATTTTTGGGTGAACTGCATGCGAACATTATCCTTTTGACACTGCAGTTGTTAATTCCGTGCAAGTCTGTGAGAACTTCCCGATTGACAATTTCAAGATCATCTGTCTGGGTAAATTTTATAAGAACGTTTACATCTTCCGTTTGTGCATCTGCGTTCTTGTTACTCTTTATTTCCTGCTCCGGGGTGATTCCCTTGTCGACAGTTTCGATCCGATTCGGATTGATCCCTACGTCGGTTACGTCGATAATGTTTGGGATAACTCCCCGGTGTACCACATCAATCAAATTCGTATTTGTCCCGGTGTTCACAAATAATCTGTTTTCATGTGTGTACACCTGTTTGGTCTTCGAGATTTTTTCCTCCGTGTTTACTCCTTCGCTGATGACATTACGATCGGGAGGGTCTTCTCCGAGTATTTTTATCTTTCCCTCCGTTTGTGTGTATTCGTTTTTTTTTTTGTCTTCAGTCGGGACGATTTTTTCCTCCACTGTTTGGATCCCCCGTTCAGCCGTTTCTTCCTTCGAATGGCTCTCCGTTTGGGAATATGCACTTTTGGGGGTTCTACCTGGAGGGGGGTTCTCTTCGGTTGCGTCGGAACTTGGGTGGTTAACGATGTTATGGATGATCTCCTCTTGCTTAGGTTTTGGCGGCGACCTCTCCACAGTTGCACCTTCCGATGCGCTACCCTGTCCAAGTGCTTGACTTTCCTTCTCCACCTTATCATGCGTTTCTGTAGGCGATCCCCCACCCGCGGCGACCAAGTCACGCAGTAGAAGCTCCATGCTCGTGGTGAGCTTCTTATTCTTGCTCTTGAGTCTCTGGATTGTCTGTCTGAGGGATTCATTTTCCAGTTGCAGTTCAGAACAAAATATCTTGTAGTGTTGAATGTTTATCTCGCTTTGGTTACTGTGATTAAGTTCCAATTCGCTGAGGGAGAAGTTACTCTTCCCGAGCAGGTGCTCCTGGTTTGCACCGTTTACGTTGGCAGTTCCAGTTCCAGTTCCAGTTGCAGTTGAAGTTGCGTTGGTCGTACCACTTGCATGCATGTGATGGCTCTGTTCGACGCGGAACCTCTCCTCCAACTGCATACACAATAAATGTACGTTCTCGAAGTCCTTCTCTAAATTGTTATACCTCTCCAGGAGCAAAGCATAATTATCATTTTTCACCTTTATGGTTTCCTTGTGGTTTTCCAATTGGCTAGTTACTTCTTGAAGATCCTGAACCCGTTGCGCTACTTCTACCCTGAGGACGTCGTTCTGTTCTATCATCTGTTTTATTTTCCTAGCTAAGATGGAATTTTCCTCTCTGAGGTTATTTTCTCCGTCGACGAATCCTTCCTTGAGGGAGGTGAAGGATGAAATACTCCTTACATTTTGATAGAAGCCACCAAAGTTGGTACTTCTGTTTTCTCTATCGGTTGAAACAATTCTAACGAAATCATTCAACTCTTGTGTTAGCTCCTTGCACTTCCTCCTACATTTTTCTAACTCTTCTTCTTTTTTTTTATTATCTAGATTAATTACTTGTAACCGTTTGGCGGTCGAAATCAATTCGTTTCTTTCGTCAACCAGTTGGTTGATTTGGTTCTCCATCTTGTGAACATGGAGGATATAGGTCTCTTCAAGTTTGTTTAAATCTTCTTTCAGTTTTGATATCTCTTTATTTTGTTTAGCTATATAATTGTTCGCGTTGGCTAATCGCTTCGTCTGTGCATGTAACATGAGGGACGACTCTGCTTCTTTACTCATACAAACTTCCAACTCGTTCTGCATAGAATGCATGAAAATGCCTTTCTGGTCTTTTAAGTTATTCACTACATTGTTTAGTTCAATAATTTCGCTAGTTTTGACGGCTAGCTCTTGTCTCAATTTTTTATTTTCCACTTCTAGTAGGTTCAATGATCCCATGTATTCATCCCCTTGTGAACAACTACTTGGTTCTAGTAGAAACCTCTCCAACATCTTACTATATTCTTCATTCTTCTTCCTCTCATTCTGATAGTACCTGTTTTGGACTTGCACTTCCGACTTTAAGCGAAATACTTCCAACTTATAAGATGCAATTTCTGTCTGTAGGGATCTATATATTTCGTTTGCTTCACTGCTATCGCTACCTCTGGTGGAGCTGATAGATGGACTGGATTTGTACGAATATCCCTGCTTCTCAGTGGTTGCCATGGAGGGAGATGCTATATACGTTTCTCCCGAATTGGCGATGGATGCACCCCTATGGGGCCTTTCCTCACCATCTTCTAATTGATTAGATGTGCTTTCTTCTTTCTTCTCTTTAAACGCATCGCAAGGTTGTGCGTTATTTGTATCACCCAGATGGTGTGCTTCCGCTTTGGGCGCTTCATTGCCAAGGAGACCTTCGTACCCGAGCAGGTGCTCCACGCACTGCGGTCCATCTCTCTGTTGTCCGTGAGCCTCTCTCACGTGCCCCGACACAGCGTCGTGACCACCAGCGTCGTGACCACCATCGTCGTGACCACCAGTGTCGTGACCACCAGTGTCGTGACCACCAGTGTCGTGACCACCAGTGTCGTGACCACCAGTGTCGTGACCACAAATGTCGTAACCACCTGCTTTATCACCACCCGCTTCATCACCACAATTAGCGTCGTTCCTCTGGAATGAAAAATCCAAGGCGCTCGTGGTGCGCGTGCTTATGGGGAGAGCAGAATTTGCGCACTTTGGTTGATCTCCCGGGTTACCTGAAGACTCCAAGGCGTAATCACCCCGAGGAACGACCTGTTCACTGTTCTCAAAGAAGGAACTCGCGCAGGACATTCCGCAGTCGATCTCCTGGGGCCTCACTATGTCGTTGTTCACGATGCTCTCGTAGGAGAAGTCGAAGTTGAAAGCGCTCCGTTGTTCTGTGCTCTGTCCACCACTGTACACCTCGGATGGCTGCTTAGCCTCATCCATGTTGCCCTGCACTAGAATTGCGAGTGCTACATTTTGTTCGCCTCGCGTACGGAAGGAATCCGCCGGTGGCTAGTTAAAAAATAAAATAAAATAATAAAAATAAAATAATGGCGATAAATGAAAACGCCCGTTAGAACTCACGTGGAGAAATTAAAAAAAAAATTGTAAAATGTGTAAAATGTGTAAAATGTGTAAAATGTGCAGATGGGTATGTTCACGAGGGTAGGGTTTCAATCCTATCCCCTTTTCCGATTTCCCTGGAGTGCAAAGTCTATTGTCTTGCTCAAAAGGGAAAGGTAGGAGCTAGAGGAAGAGTGTCGTTCGACGGTCTGACTCTCTCCTGAACGTGAGGGGGGAGGGAAGGTAAACAAATTGCCACTAGTCTTACTTCGCCCAGGCACAATCTCGTTGAGTCAATCACGTCGTGCAGGCGAGTAGTGATGCACTGAGAGGTGTACGTAAATATGCACGCATGTATGTATAATTTTTTTTTTTTTTTTTTTTTTTTTTTTTCGCGATTTGCAAAAAAAATTGTTTACACAGACAAATAAAAACCTCTCCGTGTGCAAGGAGCGCAAAAGTTTTGCGGCTTAATTAACAAGATAATTCGTCATTCAGAGAGTTGGGCTTTTCATGAATAATGGGATACTCGAAAGGTGTGATAACGATGATGCTTTTGTCCAATCCGAGATGGAAAGAAAATTCAAAGTTGAAGGGTGTGAACAGCTCATTTGAAAGGGTGCATGTTTTTTTTATTTTCCAGGATTTTTTTTTTTTTTTTTTTTTTTTTTTTTTTTTTTTCTCGCGCAGGGTGGAGAAACGGGCTTCTCTTTGCATGGACAACAGGGATGATGATTATTTCTTAATCTCATTGCGTATTCCTTTTTTTTTTTTGCTATTCATTTTCCCGCGTGAGATTACTCATTTATTATTTATATATATTTTTTTTTTTTTTTTTTGTTCAAGGTGTCGAGTGATCATTGCAAACGGGAAAGGTGGGCAGCACGGAAGACTCCGCCAAATTGTTCGCTACTCCTTCTTACGAGCTCGTTTGCCACCACTTCTTACCATCTCACTTGCCACTTTTTTTTTGGACATTCCCTAGCGGAAGGAGCACAGAGGGGTGAGTGTGCCCCCTGCCCGAACTTCTGCCAGATCCGTTCAGGCAAAAAGAAGAAATCTGCTTGGTACCTTACAACACCCAACTGGATCAACAAACTATCTGTGTACATAGTACCGAAATTATCACCAACACCTCGTGCTAGAAAAAAAGAAAAAATAAAATAAAACTTAATTTATCCGTTTAATACTTTGCATAAAAAAAAAATTCAAGTCTTTTCTTCCTTTTTTTTTTTTTTTTTTTTTTTTCTCTTTTAATATACACCTGTGCACACATGCAAAAGAGTAGCATCATCAGATGGTCTGGGGGGTGGAAGAGTAAAGGAACAAGAACGAGCTGGTCATCTTCTTTCTGGAGAATTGCTAATCGTCACACGGTGTTGGAGAGCTTTCCTGCTCTGCCTTTTTACTTGTGAAATTGTTAAAAGGAAGAAAAAGAAAAAAAGATGAGAAAAGTGAAAGAGGCAAAAAGATTTTTTTTTTTTTTTTTTTTCATCCTTCCATTGTGAGCAATGCTCAATAGAGAGGGAGAAGGAAAATGGGTTGTACTCAATTCTGCACATTCGCTGGTGTAACTCTCATGCCGCGTGTATTGCTACCTGGTGGCATTGGTGATGATTTTGCATCTACCATGGGCGTCACCAAGGGGGGGATGTGAATGGAGCAACTCCCCCTCCAGATGAATGCAAAGGAAAAGTGTTCATACACGAATGTAAAAAAAAAAAAAAAAAAAAAATTCCTTCTTCCTCTTCCTCCGCCTCTTTTTTTTTCTTCTTTTCTTTCTTTTCCAGATGATCGATTATTCCCGCCTGTACATTCACTTAGTAGGCGCATCGAACGGGTTCGACATGGTGTGGCAGTGCCTACGCGAATCACGTTGCGTTGCTTAAAAGGAGCAACGCCTTGTTGGAGTGATAACAGGCGCAACAGGGCGCTACCCGATGTGACACGAAAAACTCTGTGGTTGTCATCCCCTCGGTCACCTCTGCGGAAGAGAGAGGCCATGTATCACCCCCTCTCCCCCTCCTGATACTTGGATGTTGGCACATTTATCTTCCAAGTGTTGTACTTAATAATAATGCATACGATGGATGGTGTGTGTGTGTGTATGGAGGATGGCGCCACATCAGTGCATCCTGCGGGCCCATTCCTGCAGGGCGCGATATCCCTTTAAAAAAAAAAACGCATCAGCATGCATGGGCGAATCAGTTGTTGCTCTTTGTGTAACCCCCCCCCACCCTTCCGTCTGCATCTGTACCGGCGGTACCAGTTTGCATTTAGGTGGGCATACCGATGTCAATGCTCCACAGTACGCCTTCGTTCGAAACTCAAAAGTCGAAGGCAACTACGGTGAGAGGCAAATCACCACAATGTATTATGGGCCTTCGTATTTTGAAGAGGATACATGCATGGATGGCATGCACTTCTTCATGCCACCTTCCCCCAACGACAGTCGAGAGCCTTAGTCTCTGTTCCGTTACCAGTTTGCCTCCACTCTTTCGTTGCATCACCGTCCAGTGATTAAGTGTTTTTTACTGAGTTGTGCTATTATTTGCAGAGGTTTTCTCAGGTGGGCAAAGTTTTTTTTTTTTTTTTTTTTTTTTTTTAAACACACTGTTGTATATCAGGTCATCACAAGTTTGTGATTCCTCATGTGTCATTTTCCTTTCCTTTTTTTTTTTTTTTTTTTTTTTAAGAAAAAATAGTTATCGTTAGTGAATCAATATATTTTTAGGGACCTACAAGTGTTTCTTCTTTTTTTTTTTTTTTTTTTTTTTTTTTTCCATCAACTTTTTTTCTGAGAGTACAACATTTTAAGTCGTCCTTGTAGATGTGTGAACCAACATGTGTGAGCATCTCTACCAGTACGATGTTCCTATTCGAGTTCCTTCGGTCGTGTTCGGTTGCTCGTTCGATAAAATCCCCTTTTGAGTATCCTCCTCCCTCGCGTTCATAACGTTTGGGTGTGTCATTCCCACATCTCCCTCTGGTTGGGTTTCCGTGTGTGAGGAGACCCCCCTGTGAAGGAGTAGCAACGGGGGAAGGAGAAAAGGGGCAAAGGTTGACAACCCCCCTCCCCAATTACAGGGGATACCCCTACTGCCATATTGTTTTCCACACCACGGCCAATTTCCCCTTCTTCGGAAGAGAGAAAAAAAAAAAAAAAAAAAAAAAAAAAAAAAAACTCTAAAGTTGCATCTGTGACTCTGACGTGAGGTTCGACCCCGGGGGGGGGTGGACATGCGCCAACATCTAATGCGCAGGTGCGTGTTAGGGTGTACCTGTAGTGGCACCCCCAGAGACACATGCAATATCTCCCCTTCTCCCATTTCTTCCATTGCAACCCCCAACGTAGAGTGTCCCTTGCGCGTATCGGTCGCTCTGTTCAATTGCAACGCAAAAGAAAGTTTTTTTTTTTTTTTTTTTTTTTTTTTTTTTTTTTTTGGGGCCAAAGTGAAAATGGTAGAGGAGCGTCAAATGAAACAGTTAAAGCAAACCCCTAACTGGAGCAATCAAACCAAACGGATAACTCAAACCGGTAGAGCAGACATCAAACGTAGCGAATTAACCCTTGTAGCTGCAGTAGGAGATGCGAACTGAAAGACGCAAAACATTAACCCTGAGACTTAAAGGAAAAAATGCTTTATTGTACTGTTGTACTTAGAGACATTTTGCTTTCAATTATTTTTTATTTTTTTATTTTTTTATTTATTTTTTCCTTTTTCCCACTGCTTAATAGAGTTAAAATAAAGTATTCCTTCGAAAGTCGTAACAACCCCTAAGTATGTCCTCTTCACATGAACACATTATTATTTGTGTTAAGGTGAATGCTTAAATTCACCTGCACATGTTCATACGTTTTTGAAATTATCGACCCCGTGATTTATTTGTTCGATCCGCATCATGTGTGTACTCAGCAATGTGATGCCTACCTTGTGGAATATGCCACCTTCTCGTTTTCAATGCGTGCACTTGACAGACACACCGAAGTGTGCACTTGTGTGTCTTGTCTGTTTGTGCCATTTCTATATTTTGTTCATTCGTTTGTTTTTTCTTGCGGTGCTAATTAATTCCGAGTCCTTCACCTTGTAGTTTTTTTTTTTTTTTTTTTTTTTTTTTTCTCTCTCTTTTTTTTTCCTTTTGGGTGCCACATACTTTTTTTTTTTTTTTTTTTTTTTTTTCCTTGAGACCCCGCCTTAATCTATCCACTCTTTGCTCGATTCTACAGCGAGGTCCTCCGAAGTTTTCAATTCTTTCCCCTAGCATCCGTCAAGTTAGCTCATTTGAACCTCCTTCCGCCTGACAGTGCGGCGGAGTGGTTTATCCTTCGCGTAGCGGAACAGGTGCCTGTTCCTAGTGCGACAGACTTTGTCCTCCCCTCGAGGCGGAGCTTGTCTTCCATATAGTGTGTCACCTCGCCACATAGCCGCGCAATTGCAGAGTCACCTCTCGTGCTGATGCTCTTCCATTTTCTCCCATCCGATTGAGTCATTCTCCCCGACATAGTTACACACGACAACATGCATATTACGTTTGCCCCTACCAATGATGCAGCAATATTTACCCTTTTCATTTAATTTTTTTTTTTTTTTTTTTTTTTTTTTTTCTCTTTTACTCCACCACCTCTTAACTTCTTCTACCTCCTCCCCTCTTGGATTGTCTTTTTACGAAGTTTCTCCAGACAAGGGTTCCTTCTTGTAGTTGTCTCTTCCACTCTTCATCTTATCCACTCTGACCCCTGAATCGTCAACACACCAATACTGTCCAACGCGCAATTGTCGTGCCACTTCAATGTTCATCTCCACTATTAATTACAATTCCGTTTTGTGTAGTTTGATTCATCCTCCACCCCTCTTCCCTCGTGCACACTTGTTAATCCCCCCCCCTAAGTATACACCACGAACATCAGCGTACTCATTCATTTACCATCCTCTAATATTGCTTTGCCTAATATTGCTTTGCCTAATATTGCTTTCCCTAATGTTTCTTTGCCTAAAGTTGCCTTGCCTAATGTCCCTTCCCCTTCTGTGCATATTCATCCGAGTGTCTTCACGTCCCCTTGGCCCACTCGTGCAGTCCCCCCAGTCCTCGCTCCACAGAAAAAAAAAAAAAATAAATAAAATTGAAAAAACAAAAAACAAAAAAAAAAAAAAAAAACAAGTCATTTGAAGCGGTCCAGTTCAAGAAAATACACCAACAGAGGGAAGATCCTTCACCTGTACATTCGAACAGGTGGTGTCTTCCTATATATATGCACCTTCCGAACGAAGTACAAATCGAAGGATCGTCAGAGTTTCGACTACCATTTAACCGTTTGATGTTCACGTCTCAGTTGTTTCTTACCCCGTGAGGGATTCTAGTCTTATCCAGTTTTTTTTTTTTTTTTTTTTTTTTTTTTTTTTCTAAGCGCTTTTGCGCAGGTACATTGTGCGTGTACATGGGTATGCATCTTCACACCTCTCATAGTTTCACATCTGCGTAGGTACACATCTATGTTGATGTTACGTAGCTACGTGTGCATAGATGCCTGTTTTGGAATTCCTGACGCCAGGTCGGGGGAGGGAGGGATGTCTCCGCCAATGTGTTCTACTCCACTTCTCACCTTCGTCCCTTCAGGGTATGTTCCTCTGGAGAGCATCCCCCTCAATAGAATTGTTCACCCTCCTTACAAGCCCCACTCCAAAATGGTAGATGGAGTTTTAAAATTCAATCTTCCAGAAAATGGCCTGGAGGAAAGTACCAGGAGCCTCAGCGTAAGTCCCGAAGAACATTTCACCTGAATACGTTTTTTTTCGTGTTGTTTGTTTGCACATTAGATGTGGTTTCATTTTCTGGTTTGTCATTTTCCACTCCTCCGTGTAGATGTACTACGACGGGAAAGGGGATGCACAAAAACTGAACAAGAGCCTCTTCCTTAATTTGAATGTGCCAATACCAGCTCTTAATTATATCATAGACGAGAGTAAGAATTACGTTGCGGGACATGCCCACTACCAACGGTGCACCCAAGAGACCTTCCGGTACTCCAAGAACCTCCTGGATATCATCATGAGGATTTCCCTTCAGCGCAGGGCACTCACGAACCAGGTGAGATCACATTAATATTACAACCACCAGACAAGGGATCCAACACAGTTGCGTTACCTGCGTATCTATGTACCGGGTTACATACCTACTGCTACGTTTATGTGCACCATATGGACAGACAGATGCTTTCCCTCTCCCCACAGGGATTGTACACTGAAGAGAAAGCGCATCTACCTGAGGGTAAGAAGGAAACGGAACAAACAGAACGGGAAGAACTAACTGGACAAGGTACACACAAGGGATACGTTATTCAAAACGAGCAAGCCTCACAAAAGGGAGAAGGTATTTTACCCATGACAGATGCGCAACAAAGGGTTAATCATCCCCATGACGGTGGCCCCACCATAGCACACGGGCAAGATGTAGATGGCCGAGGTGAAATGGAAAGGCTAAAGTATTACCCAGGATTTTGCATGCAGCTAGGAGCCAAAGGAAGGAGATGCATGTTGGATCTGATCCGGAGAGTATACAAGGAGAAAACCTCCACTTGCAAAAATATCTTGGCCCACAAAATAAATCCTCCCGCGTGTATCTCAAACCTTCCATTTTTTAACATTAACATGTTATGGAAACTGTCGTATGAATTTGGTGTTTTTGAGGAGGCCCTAAAGATTCACAGGATTTATGGACAGAGCGCTGAGTCCTTCGATGAGCTTATAAATGGGGGGTACTCCATGCCGAATTGCTCCAACTATGATGGAGGGTTCGATGCAGGTGCACCCAAGGTGAGTCACGAGGGTGAAGGTGGAACGATGGTAAAAAGAGAGTTGAGCGAAGAGAAATGTGGAGGGGGTGAAGCGCATAATGGGAGCAGTACCGACGGAAGACGGGGATCAGTGAGGCGGAAAAGAAAACGGATGTGGTGTACACAAGAAGGAAGGAAATATAATTTGAGTGAGGGGAACCCACAAATCTGTGAGGGGAACCCACAAGTCTGTGAGGGGAACCCACAAATCTGTGAGGGAGTTCCCCCGAAAGAAGATGCGAAGGAGGTGGGACGAGTCTGTTCGGGGGGAAATGTGTCGGACAGGAGAAGGCTCTCCATCAAGTCTGTTAAATGGACCAAATGGAGCGGTCCAGAAGAGCAGACAAGTCAATGCTTGAATCCTCAATTCGGATTTATTCCCCCCACAGAAGTGGTAGACACACAAGGGAGAAGCAAACAATGTATGGATGAACATGGAAGTACCCCCCCGAAGGACACGACGGAAGGGCCCCATAACTACCACCCTTTATCAAATAGAAGCATTGCAAAAGGAGCGAACTCAAGAGGAGAAGAAAAAAAGGGAAGCACCATCCCTGATAATAACGACATGGAGAAAGCCCTACCCAATTTGTTGTTCAATGAAAACTGTGAGTCCTGCAGGATGAACAGGGCGTATAGCAGACGGAGCCTCCAAAAGGAGAGTCGCCATGAAAAAAAGGAAACAGAGGAAATAAGGAATAATGTGGCGGAAGAGGAAGATCTAATGAAGACATACGAAATAGAAAAGGAATTGAAGGTAGACTCTGTGGAGGAATTACTATCCAACTTCGTTCACATAAGCAATGCAATATTACTTCACCTTAAAAAAAATAAAGGTACCCGTCTTCCCAAGGGAAAATACAACTTGTTGAGTGACCACTGCTTGTTGTTAATCCCGATAAATCAACAGAAGAAAAGAAAGATAGTAAGGAGGAATGCACATAAAGGAAACGAACCCAGTACACAACGGAGAGTTCAACATCAGGATGATCATCGGGGGGTAGGAAAAATGAAAACGGATCGAATTCTCCACGAGGCGGGCATGCCTCATAACGAGAGAGACAACTCCATAATACATAGTGTTCCAGAACAAATAAATGAAAAGTTCAGCCTGACTGATCTGGGTACCTTTGCCACGCCAAAAAGTTCCACGAAGGAAAGTTTGCCACAGGGACAAGGAAAAATTGCCAAATGGAAAAGGCAACGAAGTTGTTCACCTGCAAGGGGGAAGAGGAAGAAGCTGGCATCTGGGATGATGAGTGGGATAGCCCCCGTGGTGATAGCAGAAAACAAGCCCTTCGAGAGAACCGGGGGGTACTACAGAAAATTGCTCCCATCAGCAGAGGTCCAAGAACGGATCACATCGCTACTGGCGAACAACTCGGAAAGTCGTACGAACCGAGGCAGTGACACGGGAAAAACGACACGGAAGAGGAAAACCCCAAGTGACGCACACAGGGAAATGCAACGAAAATGATACTACCACCAGGTTAACCAATTAGTACAGAAAATTATAAAAGAATGCCAGACGGATAAGAAGGACAACACGATTCTGATGCAAGAGAAAATTAAGACCAACGAGAAAAACGTTCTTAATTGTCTGAAAAAAAAAAAAAAAATTTCAAGGAAAAAGGTGAACTCTTCAAAAGTGTACAAACTGAGGAACAACATGGACTTACAAAGAAGAGAGTTGAGACGGAGGACTTCATAAATTTTTTTTACGAGGGAGGTGAAAAGAGGAGAACCACCAAGCCCATTTCTTAGTGAGGCTTCCAAGGGGCGGTTTAGTAAAATCTGGAGTAAGCATCCCCTGAAGTACACGCAGATGATAGTGCTTCGAGCCAACTAGTCTATGCTAGAGACGAACTGCTGTGCGTCGCAGGGGTGCGGGGGAGAGCAGAAATAGGACGCATACATTTTCCTAATGGTGATTGTTACTCCGATTACCAGTGTGGTCGACATTTTGATTACCACTGTAATCGAGTGTTAAACGATACACACCCCTTTAAGCGCAGAAAAAAAAAAAAAAAAAAAAAAAAAAAAAAAAACTCTTAATCTCTTTTAAAAGAATATACGCAAAGGGAAACCTGGAGGCTGTTCCGCGGAGGGACCTTTCACACCCTCTGGGAAGAAGAAATTAGTGGCGTTATGTCGCGCTCTGTCTTGTTATATTCGCGTTACAGTCAAAGGGTTTATGTACACGTAATAATACAGGTACATAAAAGCATATGCCTCTTCCGTAGACACACTTTCGCAAAATGGTTATTTTTTTTATTTTATTTTTTTTTTTTTTTCTTCTTCCACTTTATGTCTTTGAAGTAGCACGCATAGCTCAGTCAAGTTGCAGACAACAAAGACTATTCAGTTCATCCTTTCACGTGTATGGAATTGGGAAGACGGGTATATACGTAAACGTTACGAGGTTCACTGTGTGGCCATCGAAACGGTGATGTCTCCTCTCCCCATGATCAGGGCCAACTGTTAACAAAAAAAAAAAAAAAAAAAAAAAGAAGAAAAAAAAGAGGGCACACGGCACGAGAGACACGCCGGGCATGAGGGAAAGGATACTTAAAATGCGAAACGAGGCAACAGATTAATGCGCGGAACTTTTCTCCGGTACGGACCACCTGCGAAGAATGGGGAAAGGCGTATACACGTGTAGCAGTGGAGAAGTGAAAAGGATACGTGTATATATAGAAAGCAACACTGTTATGTTTGGAAATTAAAATAGACGCATCTCCACTTTGCACTTTTCACACACTTGCGCCACCATATGCCATTTTTTGTTTTATATCATTTTTCCTACATGAAGTCCGTAAAGAAGAATGGGAGGCATATGACACAGGTAATTATGAAGGGGGAAAGCACGTCCAGCCTAACGTCCACCTGAGGGAAGAAAAGGGAAAGTAATGAATCACCATGGGGCGCCAAATGGTAATTAGCTAGCCAAAATGGGGAAAAAAAAAAAAAAAAAAAAAAAAGTCAGGTAAAAAAAAGAAAAAAATCCCCAATTAATATGACTCATTCATATATATATATATATATATATATATATATATATTTTCTTTTTTTTGCAATGCTCCCACGCCTTACATATTGCGCCATCTGGTACCTCTTAGGAGGTAGGGGTATCTTCATCCCGTTGTACAAGATGTTGGTGAGGAAGCTTCTGTTTTGCGGATTTGCTGAAAAATTATTCTGCGCCAGCATAAATGAGTAGCTGCTGTTGTAGTCGAACTTCCGGTCAGCCCTCTTGATTCCCTTTATCTCCATCGGCTTCAAGTAGGGGCAGTACTTTAACTGGGCGTTGCTTTTGTCTAAATGTTCTCCCACGATCTGCGATCCAACCTGCTCACTCACATTGTTATAAGCCAAATTCTTATGCTTGTTCGTGTTAAACTTTAGTATGTTTCCGAGTACCTGTGAAAAGGGAATTCATTGTCGTTGGGGTGAGGTGTATCCCCTGAAAAAGGTGTGTACTCCATTTGTGCGTGTCCGCTTCAGCTTCCACCTCTCCGCCTGCACACGGATGTTTTTTTTTTTTTTTTTTTTTTTTTTTTATTTTATTTTATTTTATTTTTTATTTTATTTTTTTTTTTTTTTTACATTGTGATTAAAAACGGCCGGAATGGGACCATTCGATTTTCTCAACAAGTTCAGTGACGTTGCCATTTTCTCTATCTCTTCGTTTGGGCGCGATAACTCAGGGATGAACACGCGCGTATATACGTTGCATACGCTGCTACGTTAGCGACGTTTGATTAATACAAATGAAAGAGCGTAATTATGGAAAGGGACCTCCGAACACACAACGCATCACGCCCCTGTTGTAGCGTAAAAGCGTGGGAAGAAAATCCGTGAAATTACTAAAACGTGAGAAATGTTCACGGCATAACTACGTACATATGTACGTACGTTCAAGTGTATTCATATCTGTATACATGGATATATCTTTTGTACATGTACACAACTCCGTCGATTTGAACAAGAGGGCGCAGCGTGTTATCTTCTTGTAACTATCACTTGCCGTATGAACAAGCAATTGCTTTACCCTGCTGAAATGGAAAAAAAAAAAAAAAAAAAAAAAAAAAAAATACTCTATAAGATAAACCAACAAGTTTATCCTTTTCACCAAAAGATTAAGAATTTTTTTTTCTTTTTTTCTTTTTTTCTTTTTTTCTTTTTTTCTTTTCTTTTTTTTTTTTTTTTTTTTTTGCAAAACTGAGATGGTACACGGATAGGCACATGAAATTTGTGCACTGCACCAAAGGGGGGGGGAAATGATGTGCGCCACGAGAAGAGAATTTCGCCCTGCTTCGTGAAATAACATATATAATGTTGGGAGATGACTAAGAAATGAAGCGAAAGTGACTTTTTTTTTATTTTTATTTTTTTTCTTTTCTTCCTTTTTTTCCTTTTGCTTCTTTCTCTTTTTTTTTTTTTTTTTGGGTGGGTTGGGAAACTGTATAGGCATGAAGAGCACATTCAACGGCGAGTCGCGCTTACCAGCACGCAGTGCTACTTAAAAAAAAAAAAAAAAAATGACAAGAAGATCGTAGGCACCAACGTGACTTTGCAGACGTCGACTATTGGAGGATAGAAGTATAAGAGTATGCCCTTAGATGTACATGTGTACATAGGAGAATCCCCTTCGACCAAGCGACTATCTCGATCTAACACACGGAAAGGAACTTACAATGGGTGAAGAAGGTGGCATTGACCACGTCCATATGAAACGGTAGGGAGGAGGCTGAGCACCCCACGAGGCTCGGCAACTAATGTGAAGTGTCATACCTGTTGAATACCCTAGCTGCTATCACCAGCGTCATATTCAACAGGTATAAAACTTCACATATGTAGCTAGTTATATGCACCCATCTATCCATCTACCTGCCTATTTTTTTTTTTTTTTTTTCCTTTTCTGCCACCCCCGAAGATTTGACCTGTACGCATCCTTCCCAAATGAGGGGTACATCTCCAGCATAGATTTGCTTAACAACTTAATCGCTACGACGAACACGAAGAATGGGATACAGATTTACGATGTGAACGAAAAAAGAGAAAAACTAACATACAGTATTGAAGACATAGTAATTAATGACATCAAGCTATTAAAAAGCGGATTGGAGGAAAGTGCTGATTCTGGCACAGAGTGCCAAGTGAACGAATGCCTCTTCAGTTCATACGAGAAAAATAAAAAGTGCAAAATATATCATTTCCATTTGCTTGACAAGAAGGTGATACATGTATTTGAATTTCTCAGCGAAATTGTTGAGAACAGCTTTGTCTTGCATCCAGACACGCACATTTTCATCGTGGCGCTGAGGAGTAAGGAACTGGTAGTTACACACATAAAGAACAAAACTACTATTTACAGGACCAATGTAAACAATGAGCATTGTATAGCTAGCTACAACAAGACGGGCATTATCTACGCCTATACGGTGAGCACCGATGCGATTTACCTATGCAGCTGTTTTGCGGATGATTACAACGATGAATTTTTTGCAAACTTTGACGTTACAAAACTTACGGCAAATAACAATGTTTGTACACACATAGACTTTTCATTCGATGAGAAGAAAATGCTTATAGCGACACAGGATGGTTCCATTTACACGTTGGACGCCTACACAGGGGATGTGCTCTACTCGTACAGCTTCCTCTACGACAGCAACTCTCCGCTGGCCTCGTCCATTGTACCTTCCTACCCGATTTATTCGTTCGATTCGAATTATGTGCTCTCCGGTGAGGCCCCATGTTCGATGCGCAAAAAGTGTGCAGGAAAATGAGCAAGCGTTGTGTGCTTCGTTTTGTGATCTTCCCGTTTAGAGACAGGTTCCCTTTGGGACCATACCTGCTAGAGCACTTTCACCTCTCCATCGCAACAGTGTTGCGCCGTACATTCAAAGAAACCATTGCACCATGGTTACGCCTTCACTGTGATCTTTTTTTTTTTCCTTTTCGTCAAGGCGGAAGAGATGGAAACCTCCACGTCTGGGACATAATGGGAAACCCCGTGTGCAAAAAAAAAATTGACAACCACGTTTTGTTTGTAAAATGGATATACAACCGAGTAGCTTTTGTAACGAGTAAGTTTTTCGGGCCACTTTTTCCGCGAGGAGGAAGTCTCTCTCTCTCTTTCTCTTTTTTTTTTTTTTTTCTTATTTCCTTATGTGTGTGTGATTATATCTGATGGGAATAATTTTCCCGTGCCATAGCCCCAGTTGGTGTGTTAATTCCCTTTTTTCCCTTCCGTAGCTAGCAATTACCTCCTAATCTGGCAGATACCGAAGGATAATTAAGGAAGATAAAAGAGGGCATGTGGCTTGTAGCAGGAATACCTCGCTTGGTATAGCAGAACTCCACAAAGTGTGTAACTCGCATGAAAGTGTTTTTTTTTTTTTTGAGCCGCTTTTAAGATGACGGTTTGTACCAGTGTTTAGCTCTTTTGCACCATCATTCAGATATTTACCTGACCATTTTTTCTTTTTTTAAGATTTTTACCTGACTTTTTTTCTTTTTTTTAAGCTATTTACCTGACTTTTTTTTTTTTTTTTTTTTTTTTCCCCATTTTGGCTAACTCCTCCACCAAATCGGAATTCGCTTCGACACAACCCCTGTGTGTGTCTTCATTTGAACAGTTTGAACAATAGTTAGCAGAAGCTGTCCCCATTTTGTGCCTCTTCCAATTCGAGGCCCCGTCAAGCGGATGGAACTGCTGCCGCGGGTAAATTTCTCGCCCATATTGTAACCACCTCCTCCTGTCCTGCTGGGGTGATACAAATGCAAGCAAACGACAGGGTTCGAAACTTCGCGGAGGACATCCAGAAAATCAGAATATGGAACCGCATATATGAGAGGAAGATGGAGCTTTTTCATTTGAAGAAGTTAATTCAACAAGAAATAGCAGGAACATCAGGTGGCATAGGGAAAGAGACCGAGGGTGGAGGAGGAAGAGGTCAAACGGATTGGACGAACTTCAGTGTGGACCGCAAGGAAAGGGCACCGAGCAGTGGCAATGCAGGTAAAAGCAAACTGTCCTTCTTTTTGACCCCCCCCTTATCGTACGATAACTATTTTAATTTGAAAAAAACTGAAAAGAAGAGCACGATAATGTGTAGGAAGGAAAGGGGGAAACTTCTAACGATAAAGGAGTGTGCGATGCCTGCAAATGGTGATCATGGTGAGCGCAAAGAGAGTGGAAATAGAAGGGAAAAATGTTTATCCAGTGGAAGATTCTATGCCAAGGGAGGAGTGAGTACAAATGGTGAAGAAAACGTTCCGGTGAAGAGTGAGCAGAAGGATGAAAAAACAAATGTCAGAGACGCCCAGTGGGAGAAAAGGACAGTCACTCTTGAAAAAAAGAAAAACTATTTTACCTGCATGAGCAAGCATCTTGATGGTTACATAAAGGAACAAGTAAAGAAAGGAGTGCCCGATCACTTGAGAGGCTTCATATGGCAGATATTAGTACAGTCATATGAATACAGAAAGGAGACTAACCTCACAGAAAAAAATCATACAAATGAGAGAGATAGTAGTACATACCAATATTACTTGAGTATAACTAACCAATACGAAAATACAATCAAGAAAGATATGAACAGGACATACCCCAAACACATTTTATTTAAAAATAATTATGAACAAGGTCAGCAAATATTATTTAATATTCTAAAGGCTTACAGTAATTATAACAAAAGCTTGGGTTACTGTCAAGGGATGGCATTTATCGTGGCGACTTTTATTCTTTACATGAATGAAGAAGATGCTTTTTATATGTTGGTAGCTTTAATAGAGAAGTACCATCTGAATGATCTATTCTCTTCCGATATGTCGTTACTAAATGAGGATTTGTTCATCCTAGACCAACTACTACTTGTATTCTTCCCAAAAATATATTTCCATCTGAGGAAGGAAAACGTACACTCGAGTATGTTTGCCTCCCAGTGGTTTGTCACTCTCTTCTCCTACAGTATTAGCATCATCTACGTAGTTAGGATTTGGGATTTTTTTTTTATCTATGGTCATTCGTTTTTATTTAAAGTGGCTCTGGCGTATTTTAAGCTACAGGAGGAGGCCATTCTGCGAGAATCCTTTGAGGAAATCCTGAACAGGTTAAAGGTTCTGTCTAGGCACGTCGAGCTGAACCCCCTTATTGATACAGCTCTGGGACTGGACCTACCCGAAGAAACCATTGCACGCCTCTCTGCGGAATATCGCGCACGTAGTGGCAAAGTGGTAAGGCGGTATCAGAAGGACGGGGTGATGGAACGATGTCTTCCCACCCCGCCGTCACAGGTCCAGGAAGTCGTCGGAGAAGTCGTCCACGGGAAGATGGAACTCTTTCATGAAGAATGAGATGAACTCTGAAAAGAGGAGAGAATCATATAAAGGGTGGAACATTTTCTTATTATGTAGGAACAATCACATATAATTCTGACAACGTAGGTGGTACATCCACTCCTGGGAGGCTACTCCATTTCATCATTTGTGCCTTCCCCCCATACACACACACAAGCTTATCTAATTACCGTCAGCGGTCCACACGTACTGTCTCGCGTCATCGCTATATAAGTGGGGCAAAAGGGCCAAGTTCTTTTTAATGTTTTCGTTTTTTTCGAAGATGCTCTGGTGCTCTGAGCTGTTTTTCACGAGACAACAGAACTGCAGGGTACTTATGTACAGCTCCCAGACCTGCGGAGGGGAGGTTATATAGTTGGGTAGGAGTACACATTAGTAGAGCCATGCGTTTGTTTGGCAAACACGTAGATACTGTCATTATGGTTCACTTATGTGTGTGTGTGTGCACTTGCGGGCACCCTGAGAACCCACCTCTTCCACATAGTTGCGCTCTCCGGAGAGGGGCGCGCCCTTGGGCTGTTCCTTATTGTACTCAAAGAAGGCGAAATGGTCCGTCACGCTTTTCTTGTTCAGCTCGCTGAAATACAAAACCTGCACCCCTGAAACATTCTCCACCTCCTTTAGATGCTTCATAAAGGAAAATACATTTTTCGTTTCCATGGATTCTAGAAGCATGATGGAGTACACGTGGACAAAGATACACACACCTGTGATCGCTTGGTTATAATCTTGCTGGAGTACCTTGAGCAGATGGTCCTTGACACAATTCCTTTTACTTTCTTCATTGGATGTTTGGAAGAGGATCAATACTCTAGTGCAAGCCTTTTCTTCCCTTAACTTTTTTTTAAACACCTTCAACAGGGGGATGTTGTTTCTTTCTTTTTCACTGTCCAGACTGTAGTCCGTTTCAATGTTGATAAATGTCTCCCGGAATTCATTTGCATGTTTGCACTCCTTGAAGAGGATATTTTTGTTCGTTACGGCGATTGATCCGTCGTCATTTTTTTTCTCCGCCAGGAGCACCGTCCTTTTCGCTTCGCTCATATTGCCGGGGTTGACTTGGTTGCGCGGCACTTATGAAGCGTGGTGAGTCGATCAGGTCTTGTTAAGCAATTTCGCCATGGGAAGGGGGAAAAATCCCACAGCCCATCTGCAGTTGCGCAGATGGACATATAGACACGGGTTAGGAGTACATGTGGCAGTTTTCCTCCTCACTTGATGGATGTACTCTATCTATTATACGCCGTTTTGCACAAGAGAGGGGGAAAATCGCATCTTTTTTTAAAGGTAATAAAATATCACTGCTCCTCATTGCCGCTTTGCATCACCTTTGCGTAGTGGCGTTCCATTCGAGTGACATTTCACACATTTCATCCAAGTTGGCAGTCGTAAAATTAATTTAAAAAAAAAAAAAAAAAAAAAAAAAAAGCTGGTTAGCTAGCTAAAAAAATTAAGTGCAAAAAAAAAAAAAAAAAAAAAAAAAAAAAAAAAAGATAAATAGGAAGAGAAAGAGATGGAAGGAATAAACACACACCTAGGGACATGGACAAACTTCTAAACAGAGGGGAGAGGGTTAACATTAGTCTTTTTTTTTTTTTTTTTTTTTTTTTTTGTTTGCTGTGTGGCAACAGGGAAAAACCGAGTCATCAGTTTACCTTCGTTGCCTGAATTTCCTAGACAATTGAAGACGAGTATGTTCACAAAGGAACAGAAGTTCGTTGGTAATTTTTCACCGTGATAGAACCAGAGGCTCAGCGGAGGATTTTTCCACGGTGATGATAGATAGGGCCCTATATCCCATTTTGTTCATAAAGATCCCTGATGATGGGCTTGACGTGCATGTCGTAAGTGGCTTCATCCAACTTTTCCATTCTAATTATCCTTCCTTCATACTTACGGTTGGACATATTTGCAATGCTACTGTCCACAGAAGAAGCGTTTTCAAACTCTATCAAAACATCTCCTACACTGAAGGGGGTTGTGTGTGCATACTTGGGGGTTATTAAAATGGCGTTGATTATTATTCCCTGTGAGTGAAAGCCATCCTTGATGTCTTCCACTATAGATGAATAATCTTCAGTGTTAATTGACTGTTCAGAAACAATTTCTAGCACGCGTAGGTACTTGGTTTCGAGGTCACTTTGGTTGTCCATTGCTCCCGTCAGGACGGATGGAGGGGGAGCGCCTGGTGGTGGGGGGGGCTTGCCGTACACGCTACCCCCGCCGCTAACCACTCCACTAACCACTCCGGTAGCCACTCCACTAGCCACTGCGCCAACGCTCTGCAGCAGAGACGGTTGGTTATGCTTCATCGTGTTGGTAGAGGAATAGTCATTCGGTCTGGAAACCTTAAGCGCAACCCCCCTACAGAGCATACCGTCCATGGTTAGAGCCCTCTCTGTTTCCTCTACAGTGGAAAACTCAACGAACCCATAGTTACCCTTGTCTTTGGCAAACCAAACGTAAAGAACAGGATTGATGTTATCGTCATTACAGAACTTTCTTTTCTTCATCTCATCCCAGATAGTTTCTTGGAATTCGTTTTCTGATAATCCTAGATGTAGAGGTAAATTACCAAAATATAGGCGTCTCAATTTTCTCGTGGAGTTCATTACTGCAGGATCTAAGTGCGAGGTAGATGAGTGATTCGTTTTCGCTACCCACTGGAACCCATCCCAAAAAACGCTCGTTGTTTCATGTCCTTCCATGTCAGCTAGCTTTTTAAATCCTCCTGCTTTTTTAATGCATTCTGCCTGTAACCTCCTTCTTCGCCTCTCCCTCGACCTGGAGCGCTCATGGGAGGAAGACAAATTCGGGTTGAGTCTACTGGACTTCCTTTTCCTTCCATCCCTATCTCGTCTTTCTCTCCTGTCTCTGTGATCCCGCCTTTCTCGGCGTTCCTTCCTTTCTCGACTGTCACTGTGTCCGCGGTAGGAGCGGCGTTCCCCTCGTTCTAACCGCTCATCACGATCTTCACGATTATCACGCTCTCCTCTCCTAACCCGCCACCTTGCTTCGTCCATTGAATTGTCTTCACTCCTCTTTATGTGTGACTCTCGTGAGGGATGGTTACTGTCTGGGCTCCTCTCTCTTCTTCCTCTTGCATCCATATGGTACCTGTCGCCACCTGCGTGATTTTCCATTGAGTTTCTTTTCCCTCGATATGAGTGAGACCTACTTCTACGTGCCCTTGGCGAGTTGTGTCTCTCCCGTGGATACCTGAAAGATGTTGTGGTGTGATAGTTGTGAAATCTTTTCGTAGGTGCAACCTGTGTTCGGTGGGGAAATCTCCCTTCCAGAGACGGCAAGTTTTTCTGTTCGCCCACCACCATGTTATCATCCTCCGGAGATGGGTAGCACGCTTCCACACCTCGCTAACATGAGGAGGAATTATTATACTGTTCAACACAACGCTGTGATGTTATGTACTCTTCCTTACCTTTCCACGCCTCTGTCATCATTTGGAGCTCTCCTGCTATCGTCGCTTGCCTCGTATGGGTACTTAGCTCCCCTGCTTCTGGTGGTCTCAAACTCCATTGGGTCAATTGGAGGCCAAAAGAAAGGCAGAGAGAAAAAGGGGAAAACGCGCTATCGCTGTATGGCGGTATCGCCGTATCGTGGTTGCGCGGCAAAGTGACTAATCACAGGAGACCCACTCAACGACCATCGATGTCGCGGCGATGCATTGAACACATTAAATGGTTGAAGAACTGACAATAGGAGGGAAAAAAAAAAAAAAAAAAAAATATATATATATATATATACTTCCTTTCCGCAGTTCAAATTCAGTTGGAGTCCCCTTTTTTTTTTTTTTTTTTTTTTCCCTTTTGCAAAAAAAGAAAAAGTGATTGTGAGAACGGTTCGGGAAGGGCCAAATTTTGTGACCGCGGTGGGAAAATGGTGAGAGATAAAATGTACCGTATCCTTGGGGCCAACTTCCTCTCAAAAAAAGTACCCACAGGAAAGTCTCTTGGCCGTAAAAGCTCATCAGCACCTCGTCCTCCCAGACCCCGCTCCCTCACGGAAATTCTAATGATAAAACGTACCCTTATCAATGTGATGAAATTGGAGGTGCCTATTCTTCAACCACTTTTCGACATATCATGGAAAATATGCACGAAAGGGAGTGGGGTATATATAGGATTACTTATAAACAGGTGGGTGTTAACACTATGTTAGTACTTTACCATTTTTTCCTAAAGTGCTCCATTGCCTGGCATCTAAGTGTTTTTTTTTTTTTTTTTTTTTTTTTTCCCCACAAAACCAATTCATTGGAAAAAGAAAAAAAAAAAAAAAGTTGCTAACACTTAAATGTTTTCTTTTCGCTCCCACTGAGGCATAAGTTCCTATGGATGAATCTTTAAAGAGTTGGGGAAGGCAGTCGCTCACGACCCATGGTGATGTATAACTAACTGGTAGGAAAGCGAGCAACGCCGTTGCATGAGAATAAAACGAATGGGCACATGTGTTAAGTCCACATTTTGCTTTTATCACTATACACAGGTGGGTGTGTCATCTATGGGGGATGCAGCCTGGGGATGACAAAGAAAAAAGGGAATGTTTTTTTTCTTTTCTTCCTCCTTTTCCAGTCCAGGGCATCACTCTGTGAGGATACTAAACGCACACGTTTTTTTTTTTTTTTTTTTTTTTTTTTTTTTTTTCATAATTAAATGGACGGAGATGAAGTTTGAAGGAGGATTGGTGAGGTAATGAAAAGGGAGTCCTTCCAACAATGGTTTTATTACGTAATGATATTTATTGAAAAAAAAAAGAAAAAACATATTGCAAAAGTGGAGCCAAAAAGAACAAACAGACAGGCTCGGGAAAAAGACAAACATCCGCCATATTTATGTAGCGTTTCAATACGACAGAGGGTTTTTTTCCAAAAAAAAAAAAAAAAAAAAAAAAAAAAAAAAAGAATTGTATGAGCCCTTTTTTTTCTTTTTTTTTTTTATTATTTATTTTGGCACCGCTAGGAGATAAACAAAGGTAGGGTTTCCTTCTCGAAGATGCCATTCCTTTCGATGACACTGTTCTCACGTACTATGCAGTCAACCAACTGAGGAATTAAAAAAAAAAAAAAAAAAAAAAAAGGAGGAAATTATTGAGCGGTATACGGGGGGTAATACGCTTTGTTGGATAATGCATTTCATGCCCATTGGTGTTCGTATATGTTGCTCATACGCCAGGGGAGAGAGATCACTCCTACACCACAGAAGACCCAAACTAGAGGTGATCTGTGGCACACTTTACTCACCTTACAATTATCTTCGATAACAACGTTTTTGCAAATGATGGAGTTCTGTATGTGGCAATTCTCACTGATAATTATGTTATCCATGAAAATACTTCTGTTAACGGAGGAGTTTTTTTTTATCCTTACGTTTTTTCCTAATTATTTTTTTAGTGGAGGAGTGCGTGGGGGGGTGGGTGGGTATAGATTACGCATGTGTGAAGTGTATTAATTACAGGGGGGGGGAGGGGGGGTAGACACTTTCCTGAACGGGCACTGCTCCCAGGGGAAAAAGGGCTTACCCAAGACAGATTTTTTGAGAATGACATTTTCTTCGTGCTCAAATTGGCTACTTATTATGCAGTCCTTGTACTGAAAGATGGAGCGGGCCCCACAAGAAAAAAAAAAAAAAGGAAGAAAAAATGGGAAGTGAAATAAAATGAGAAAAAGAGGCAACGGAGCGGAATGAAGTGGTGATGTGTAGCAGTGGGCATGTCACACATACGATGTTGACGATACCGCGGGTACGCAAACCTACCGACTGGTTCTTATCACTCATTAGGAAGAAGCAGTAGGGGGGCAGCACGTTCTTCAACTGCTCGTGCCTGGAGACGCAGAACTGGGGGGGGAGGGGGAAGGCGAATTTTCGTTGCTTAATGAGTGGGTTGACCTGGGCACATACACACACGCGTAAAAACACGCGTAAAAATAGGCGTAAAAATAGGCGTAAAAATAGGCGTAAAAATAGGCGTAAAAATAGGCGTAAAAACATGCGTAAAAACGTGCGTAAAAACGTGCGTGCCACATAGTGTACATGCGTACACAGGTACATGTGTATAAGTAACGGGGCAATGACGCAACGATATGGAGAAGGATGTGCCATGAGCTGTACCCTTCTCGCTCTCCCATGCTTACCAACATGTTGGCCTTGATAAAGTTCGGTAGACTGTTTATCCTCTGGCAGAACCCATTGGATTTGGGTTGCACGTAACAGACGACACTTTCTATATTTTCCTTCTGTGAGAGATTAGGAAGATAAAGGGGGTTGGGTAAAGGCAGATGAGATGTGAAACTGCTACATAAGATGCATGTCTTCCTATTTGCTACTATGTTTCTTTTTTTTAGCGCTGGTGGGGTCAGTACCTGGTCGAGGGTTCCATGTGGAGCGATGGCTCCCTCCTTCTGTTCTGACACATCGTTGTCCTCTCCTCCTTCGTACTTATTAATCAACGTTTTGTACATGTTAAATTTGAATTCTGATTTGGAGTAGTACTCTGCGCGGGGGAGAAAAAAAATGGTGAAGTCGTCCACATGGGAATGTTAACTCTCAGCGACTAACACAGGGATGAACATAAGGATGGAGTGGTTGGACATAGCTCTAAAACGGGCTGTTCAAAATTTTTTTTTTTTCTTTTTTTTTTTTCTCCTGCTTACCCGCTGCTCTACGTGTATTCTGAATTTTGATCAGGTAGGGTATGAGATCATACTGTATGGGTAAATGATGTGGGTGGAAAAAAAAAAAATGTTGCGGTGAAGGTTGCCAGTGGGCAGGTAGAACGTGCATTGATCATCGCTGCACGAGTTGCACCCACCTTAATGCTAGTGAAGTTGGTCTTGTGGTCCATAATGTCCAAGACATAGTTCTTAAAAATATAGACGTGACTATCCAGCAAATCCGTTTTGAGAATGAAATTTCTATGCGCAGTTAAATTTATTTTACTGATCTTAAGTCTCCCACTCTGCTTCATAGATAAGGAATCCTTTATACTAACGACTTTACTATTTTTGTCTATGCATACCCAGATGTTGTTTTCTAAGTTTAGTAACTCGTCCTCCCTTTTCTGCTTCTTGTTCTCGTTGTCTGTTTGGTTCTCTTCCAGTAGGAGCAACGCGCAGATGGCGTTTTCGCCTCGAAATAAGTCTGCATAAGGGTTGGAAGGAAGAGGGTGAAAAAAAATGCCAATGGGGGGGGGATACAACGGATGGATACACTCGCTCACATTTATATCTATTAATAAGTAACGGTGTGTGGGGGCGGAACGACTCGGCACACTCCACCAAGGGGGTGAAATTTTACTTGCTAAGGAATGGAAATCGACAAACCCGACGATATCACAGTTAACGACGATAAAGTCAGACTGATAGGAAAAAAAAAAAAAAAAAAAAAAAAAAAAAAAAAAAATGAGAGTGTCTTCGTATGGAGCGCTCATAAGGAGGATTTCACGGCAACGTACAGGACGCATCAATCCCGTGTCCCTACTTAGAATAGCTTCACACGCATTCAGACAAATTAATGAAGCCTACCTTTATCCTGTGGCGAATGTGCAGCAGGCACTGGATGGGCCCTAGCTCTTCGTTATTGTTCGAGGTGTATGGCTCCACGTCGATGAAGTAGCCGGCCATGCTCTTCTTGTCGTCCACCTTGTGGTTCTCCGGGAATGTCTCATTCACATAACTGACCATCTCATCGTAATACTTGCTATTCACAACGATGGTGATGTACTTTAACTTCTGTTCAATTAGGTTCCTCAGGATGTAGTAGATCATGGGGCGATTACTTATCTTGATGAGCCCCTTGCAAGTCCCTTCGCACAAGTCACTAGCAAAGTGGTTCTCATCATTCGTCAAAACAATCACTTGAAATTCAACGAAAGTACCTACTGGTACTTTCGCGTTGCTGGAATTTGCCGACTGCATTGTCGTTACTGGAAAAACGGAAAAAACCGAAAAAACAGAAAAAATGGAGAAGGGACGAAGGGCAGCAAAAGGCCCTCAAGGCCGAGGACGGAAAAAATGTATCCAATAGAGGTATCTTCAAGTTGGTGAAAAAAAAAAAAAAAAAAAAAAAAAAAAAAACCCTCGGACAAATTCACCCCATTTTGTGCTTCCCTTTTGAATCGCCAGAATGGGGCTTCTTTATACCTTCTAAGGGAACAAAAAAAAAAAAAAAAAAAAAAAAAAAAAAAAAAGAGAAAGAAAGAAAGAAAAAAAAATACAATAAAAATAACAATAGTAAAAAGGAATAATAACTGCACGTCCTTATGCACAGATACTTTTAACTCCTCTATACTGCGCACAATGTGGGGCACGCGGGAAAAAAGTAATCACTCGTTGAAATCGCCCGTTGAAGGAGCGGAAAAAAAAAAAAAAAAAAAAAAAAAAAAAAAAGAACTAGTGGGCACCATCAGATGCAATGCGCCGCGAGTTTCCCTTTGGCTCTCCCAACAAACTCAGAAAAAAAAAAAAAAAAAAAAAAAAAAAATACCAATGGGAAGGAAAGAGAAAGAAAGAAAAAAAAAAAGGGATGTATGTTTCAGAATCATCGCCAGGAGACAGTTGGGCACGAGGCATCCAGGTAGACGTGCATACACGTGAATGCGCTGTGCAAACGGGGTGTACAAAAGAGGAGAACGTAAACTGGATGGTGAAGAAAAAAGCGGAAGACTAACTGGCAACCAACTATCAACCGACTGGCAACCAACTATCAACCAACTGGCAACCAATTGTCAACCAACTGGCAACCAATTGTCAACCAACTGGCAAGCAACTATCAACCAACTGGCAAGCAAGCGCCTAGCCCGCACAACTACCTGAGCGAAGTGTACACAAAGAGGACGACGAAGGAAAGGAGCGAAAGCGCAGAAAGCTGAATTAGCAAAATAAACGTTCTGTAAAAATGGAAGTTGTTGTGTTTCTCCTTTGCCCGATCGCAGGTACTGACTTGGAAAGCAGTGTTGTCACCACATGATGATGAAAAGGAGAAAATCTTCTCAACCATCCCCTTCTTATGTCTCTTGATAATATTTTTTATATTTCTCTTCGAAACTATATGTTCGTAAATTTCGTTATTTAAAAGGTGTTCTTTCTCTTGTGGGTTTCCATTTTCTAGTGTCCTGTCTGATATACCCCCACTGTTATTGGGGGAAGTTCCTTTCCCAAGATGATTGGTCCGCTTGTTGCAATATGAAATGGCTGTATCGTATGTGTTCTTTAGGTTCTCTTTGAACTTGCTTAGATGTTTGGGTGTATCACCCACAAGGTCCACCTCCTCACGTATGTACTCTCCTCCACTATTACAGGCCTCTACTTCATCGGGTCGCTCCACCAACTTCTCATCCATCTGCATGTTTTCTCCTTGCTGGTGTCTATCGGTCACTCCATTTTTAGTGACAGTAGGATTATCCCTCATTTCCTTGGAGATATTCCCCCCGAAGTTTCTCTCTTGTGTACCTCCCATCAATTCGCCACTTGTATCTATACCATGATGATGCGAGTCAGACAGATTTTCTACCTCCGTAAGGATATATTCTTTCTCTGATTTGTTTTTTCCTACGTACCCGGTACTGTCTCCGGTGTCTCTACTCACCGTGGCTGCATTTAAAATATTTCTGAGTTTGGAAAATGCACCTGTGGTGGTTCTCTCTACTATCCCTTTGCTTGTTTTAATGACACGTAGAAACAAGTCGTCTTTGATGTACCTACAGAAGTATACATTGTCTACCATTTGAAGGAACCCCTCGTCGATATCATTCTTCCCCATGGTATAACTGTTCTCCTGTACATATTTGTTATAAATATAGTTAAGGATAATGAGGTCGTTTCTTTCGTTTTGTTTTTCGTCTTCGGTTAAATCCTTATGTATATATTTTTTCTTCTTCACTGCTTGATCATAATTCTGCTCAAAGACAGCGCAATCAATTTTTCTTACTACTATTTTAACAATCTTCGATCTATCTAGATTCAGCGTACATAGAGTAAACAATAGTTCAACTAGGTTGTTAGACATTAGGTGCTCGAAATTATTGCAACAATCTTCAAGCAGGTTCTCGAAAAGAATTCTTTCACAGGAATTCAACGCAAATTCATACTTGTTATTGTGATCATACATTTTATAATATTCTTTTATTTTTTTTTTCTCATTCATTTTTTTCGGATACCTGTTTTTCGGTACCTCATTCCTCGTTTCTCCACTGGGATGAGCAATTGTTTTGACGCCACCAGTTCCACCCGCTCTATAAATATTGGAACTGTTAAAACGGGAATTCTGTACACTGGAATCATGTGCACCGGATGGGGATTCACTCATCCTGTTTTCTACACTCAGACTCCTACATGTTTTCCTTCTCACATCGCTTCGATCAGTATGGTCCATAGTAAATTCCCCGGTTGGACATTTCACACTGTCGCGCTCTTCATAGTGCAGGAACCCATGCGCCAGAATCTTAAAGACGAGTGCATGAGAGACAGGTCGGTGGTAGAAGCAGTAGGGAAAGAGTTTTCTGTGCGTGTAATACTCAGCGATGACAGGCTCGTATGCACTGTACTCCCTCTCATTCGAAGCGGTGATCCCGAATCGATGTTCCGATGTTCCATCCACTGTCTTCCTAACATTATTGAAATAATTTTTGATGATAAGCATTTTCTGACAGCTGAAGCAACATGAGATGGTAATGAACTCCCCTAAAGGTAGGAAGTGCAAAATGCTAATAATGTACTCACTCAGATCCTTGAAAAAATCAGTGCAACAGAACTCTATCATGCACAAGGACCACAGAATATGAACCAACAAGACACACTTGGTGATCTTCTTAACATTACTTCGAAAGTAGTTAAGTATCTTGTGAAAGAAATAGGGGTAATGCTCATTTTTAACATTTAAATTGGATAAGGCACACAGGATGTTAGTGCAAGCATACAAGCTTATGTTCTCTACCCTGTCATAAAAGTAAGATACAACCCTATCGATATTCTTCCTATGAGTGGGTGTTATGAATCGCTTGTCATATGCACTACACATGTGAAGCAGATGTAGATACATGCACAGGTTCTCATTGGTACTATCTTCCACTCCTAGATGCACATGTCTGGTCAATTGAGATTTGCAATCTTCCAAGTGTATTATGTTGCAATACTTAAAAAGATAACTGATACAGAAGACGAATTCATTGGACAGTTTCATGCATTCGACCTCCTTGTATAGAATCCTCAACAAATCTACATACTGCACGTTTTTTTTCAACACACATAAACACCAAGCTATTTTTAATATTTCTACGAGGGTAATTATTTTCATATTTTCACCAAGGTAGAAACATTTTTTTTTGTAATTGCTATCCTGACAAAAGTTTCTTTGGTTTTGAAGGATTCCTTTGGGATTTTCATCTGTGGTCTCCACTTGGTCCTTCTTCTCCAATACGATCCGTTTGTTGTACAAGGTGAACAAGCTGACTTGGTTCGGGTGGTCACAAGGGTTCCTCTTCGTATTTTCACCTGTACCTACTGTCTTAATCCCTTTTTCAAGGTAATTTCCCTTTGTATTTTCTCCCCTTGTATTTTCTCCCTTTGTATTTTCTCCCTTTGTATTTTCTCCCTTTATATTTTCTCCCTTTATATTTTCTCCCTTTTCCTCTTCCTTCTCTTGCCCAACATTATCTCCTCCTTCCTCATTTTTTCTAATCTGTATATAGTAGTACTTGTTGCTATCCCCGGGTTTCCCCCCCAGGGTATCCTTAAGCAAGCAAGTCTTTAAATTTAAGCAGTACAGAATTTTGTTGAGCAACTTTATGAGGACTTGTTCTGGAATTTCGCTGGTGTCTGTGTTTCCATTCATCTCGGAAGTTAGAGAGTACAATGCCAAGGCGAGCAACACATCTATATTTTTAATACTTATAGGAATTCCATTGATTGACTCTGTGATGTACTTCAAGTAGTCTTCATAAGTATGTATACTACCAACTTGCTTCATGTGTTTTTTTTTTTCCTTTGACACAACACAGGGGAGTGCTTCTCTATAACTTATTCCACTTTTTAGCATAGCCCCATGGGCTATTTTGTTCTGGGTTGATATTTTTTCACTACAGTTTTGGACACTTCCCTCTCTCTTCCCTCCACTGTATATGCTTACATTACTACTCAGCATATTATTATTTTCCAGCTTATTGTTGAATATGTTAAGTAGTTTCTTTTCTGAAAAGTACAAAGGATGGAGGAAGTTCTTCTCCCCCTCTGACCTGACTAAATTAGCGGAGACAAATCCGAGAAACTCCCCCTGGCTTGAGCCCCTCCCCTGGATACTAGCAACACCGCTACCACTACGTATGTTGCTCTGGTTGGAGTTCCTAATGGGAACCCTTTCATCACTTCTTACGAAGTAGTCACCCGTGGGGGGTAACTTCTTCTCATATACACTGGTGTTTGCCTTCTCATGATATCCATCCCCCTGGGAAATAGAACGAGGAATGTGCTCATCATTATGTTCTCCCCTCACCGTGGTGTGTCTAACCATGGAACTCGTTCCACCGTCAACATAGAGCGCACCGTATATTTCTGCATTGCTACTTAAATCATTGTAATGAATGGATTTGTCCTTACTAGGATGCAATGCTGATATGTGAGAACTAGTGGTTAATAATTCACCTCCTGGATTTGTCGTCCCCAGAGATATCAGATCTGAACTGTCATTTGTTAGAGTATTTAGTTGGATATTGACACCCCTACTGTTACTATTACTTGTGCATCCATTCACAGGCAAATCTAC
The DNA here is from genome assembly GCF_000006355.2 of Plasmodium knowlesi strain H. Lineage (NCBI taxonomy): Eukaryota > Apicomplexa > Aconoidasida > Haemosporida > Plasmodiidae > Plasmodium > Plasmodium knowlesi. Next base: position 128,646 of record NC_011913.2, on the reverse strand, counting down.
AAGCTTGCTCGACTCGGAGTAGGTCGATTTGAAGAAACTCATGTTGATGGCGCTATTGCCAATATGATCAGAGTGTCCAGATTTACTTACAGAAAAGCAACTTCCATTTTCATTGTGTCTATTCCTCAAGTTGGAATTTTCCTCCTCTACCATCCGCCTGTAAGTATTGTTATTCTGTGAAGCCTCAACATGGCTGTTGTTAAAAATGTTAATGTTGTTATGAAGATCGTTATCATTGTTGCATCTACTTTGGTAACCTCTGAGAACAGAGCTAAAAAGGGACCCGTGTCGTTTGATCCCATCCATGTTAGTTTTTCTCCTCAAGTACGTATTTTCCAACTTGCCGGGAAGACCTTTCTTCTTTCTTAAATCTTTTTTAATTGACACTTCATTCTTAAGGAAACTATTTCGGTTGCTGAGGTAATGTACATAATCTTTATTTCTTTGCATTAAATTTTTTTTTTTACTACTACCTTGGGAGATGTCTGGAACAAATCTGTTCATCCGGTTGGGGTAGTAACTCTTGTTGCTCTCCCTTCCGAGGCCGACTCCACTTGTATCTTCTGCTTTGTTCATGAAGGAGGCTCTAATTTTCATTCCCTCCGAATTTTTCCTCCTGGCTGGGCGATGGAAAATGGGATTTACATCTCCCCCCAATCTGCGCTGTGCCTGTGTGTTACTACCTGCACTGCGCTCCACGTCGATGTCCATATCGAAGTTCACACCGACGTGTGCACCGACATGTGGACCGATGTTCACACCCATATTGATGTCCCCGTCGGTGCCGCTACTTCCATACTTCTTAAGCAGTTCATCAATGCTATTCATGTGAGTACCCTTGTTGGAATCTCCGTCGGGCCCGGCTTTCGAGGCACTTTGGCCAAACTTCAAAAACTGCTCTTCCACATAGTAGCTGTTATTTTTTTCCTCTTTGAATTTGCTGAGGTGTGTAAAATCGGTTGGACTAGCCGAATTTGTGGAGCTAAAAAAATTTGTCATATTATTTGACAACGAAACTGAATTTGTGTACCCTCTACTCTGATCATTTTGGTGAGAGTAGGTGTTATAGTGGAGATTGCCGGCGGCGCCGCTGTTAGTGTTCCTGGTCTCGGAAAAGATCGGCACGTTATTGAAGTGGCTATCATAGGTCGGGTTAGGGTTCGCCTTCCGCTCAGGCCGAGGATATTCATTCGCTCTACTACGATAGCTTGTCTGACCGCCCGCAACGTTAAGATGACCCCCCTGATCATTCTCCGTTCTGCCATGGTTGGAATTTTCCCCTACATTCCTGCCCCGATAAAAGTTCCTGTGAGCACCTCCACTGGCATTGTAACTTGCCTTGCCAATGTTCTTAAAATCCAAGCTCAATTTACTCCTTAAGTATTTTTCGGCAATTTCTTCAGCGGAGCTGTTCTTAGATATGTTGAGACTTTCGTAACTGTTCATAAAGGAATTGGACTTTGCACCACCACCGTTGCTTCCCAATGGATCATCGTGTTGGCAATTCATTTTTACATACGCAAAAAAAAAAAAAAAAAAAAAAAAAAAAAAAAAAGGGAGAACGGTGTTACCGTTGTCGTTTTTGTTTTTCTCTCTCTGTGTATTTTCTTGGCGATGTTACCCTGATTTTGTATTCACTGCATGGGAGGTGATGGTCCGATGGATGATCTGCTCCACACTATATAAATTTTGCCCTTCCTCGCAATGGTAACCACGTAGGAGGATGCTCACAAGTTAACGTGTGTACGCTCGTGTGTGTATGTGTGTGTGTGTGTTTTTTTTTTTTAAGAACGTGCTTGCGGCGAAATGCATGTTGTGTGGGTGACATGCCTCATTATCTGCTAAGGCAGCTCGCTATTTGCAGAAATACAAATGTATTTTCAGCGCTTAATGCGGATTACTTCTTTTCAAGTTAGCTATTTGTAAATATGGAGAGGGGGGTTCCGCACTCGTGTGCGTACGCACATACATAAATGTATGTTGCCCGGTTGATGCGAGAGCGTATGAAAATGTTTGCGGACAGGGGTCACTCATCTACGCTCTCATTGATACGTTGCCCTTTCCCCTTGTATGTTTAGAAAACGCGCAGTGGGGTGAACCTCCCCACATACGTTTTTTTTTTTTTTTTTTTTTTTTTCCTGTAAAGTCACGTAATCGCGGGTAAGATTGGCCAATTTGTTCCGTGTCTTTTTATCTGCCCGCGGGGAAAATCTGCTTTTCCGAGGCCAAGCAGAGTTACAGCTACGGTGCTACGCAGCTTTGTCGCTTCTCAATTACGTTTATAGGCTCAGAGCGCAATCGTTCACGCAAAAATGCATTTCCAGTTCCTTCCTGGATGAAGCCCCTCGCGCCGGCTTGCCACCCCCTATAACCGAAATTTCGTGTCTATCGATGTTGTGACGCCCGAAGTGTATCAAAAAAAAAAAAAAAAAAAAAAAAAAAAAAAAAGCGAAGAGCCTATGCAAGTATCTTCCTTATAATAGAAGTTAATAAAAGGAAGAGCTACAGATATATAGCCCTTCTGCAATACACTCCAAAGTGCCAAACACTTAAATGTTGATTTAACAAGTGGCGGAGAAAACGTAAAACACACAAAAGGGAAAATCGCAGCATTGGCGGGGGGAAAAAAATATGCCTACATGTTTATATTTTCCTTTCCTTTTTTTTTTTTTTTTTTTTTTTTTTTTATCTGAACAGGTCATAAAAAAAGCGCGATAAATTAGGCACATGTGAGGAAATGTAGCCAAATATAGCTGTTTTTGTTTTGTTTTTTTTTTTTCTTCTTCTTCTTTTTCACCTGAACGGGTCATATTTTACATTTTTACAAAAGGGACAAAATAGGAGAATACTTACTTGTGCCCAAAGCATGCAACCCTACATCCTTTTTTTTTTTTGTCAGCAGTGTTAATCTTTGCGCGTCACTTTCCTGTTCACTTGAAAGAAGTATCAAGAACGGAAATAAAGAGAACAGAGTTGTGAGCCGAATGGGAGCAAAAAAAAAATGACGCTGCACGATGGAACCAATAGAAAAAGATACAACTCGTCAGCTCCACTTTTAAGTTGTACTATATTATGTACTACATCGCTTTGTTTGGGGTAGTGTGATGGTGCTTAATCATGTATTCTTTCCTCGCCCTATACCTTTTTTAGTTTGGACATGCTAAATTTACCACTTTGTATAGATTTTTTTTTTTTTTTTTTTTTAATAAAATACAATTCTTACAACGTACATTTTTGTAATCTCTTTGTCGCTTAACAAAATGACCCATGAGGATGATACCTTCCGTCTTTGCACCCTTGTGTTGTTACATGCTTAAAAGGAAAAAGGAGATACACAATGGAGTTGTACTCCTGCTAGACATTTTAAAATATGTGAATAAACTTAAGGGAATTTTTTTTTTTTTTTTCCCTCCTTGTTAACCTTGTACACCTGTACGAGTCACCATTTCCAGCAACGTGTGACACTCCCATGCGATTGCCCCTTCGGAAGGCTTGTCGAGCAAAGGCCATTCCGCATCCTTTTGATAGAGTCCTCTGCACTAAGCCAGAAGAGTTCTCAATGTGAACCAAAGGGGTATGCACGCACAAGAGCATGCACCTGTATTATGCACCTGTCGTGTGTACCTGCAACGTGCCTCCATTGTATACTTATTCCCCCTTGAAATAACCAACCGTCAATTAACCCCTCCGACGAATCAACACCATTTGAAAGCAGTTTATCGCACCTCTCGCGGATTCCCTACTTGTGCCTGTCATAACATGTTTTTTTCGCAAGCCGCCCTATTCTTTAATCACCAGGGATTTGCGCAGTGGTTAAAAACCGCAAGAGGAGGGCAATCACGAATGGGGCAGAAGCATTCGTCCAGCAAGTGAAGCTCTTCCCCTTAATCCGTTCTGACACCGCTTTCCCCTAGTGCCTTTACAGATACACATTTATGCAAGTCTTTATCTCAGCCCAATTCGTTTACACATTCGTTTGTACATCAGTTGACACATTCGTTTGTACATCAGTTGACGCATTCGTTTGTACATCAGTTGGCACATTTGCTTGCACCTTTTTTGCGCTCGCGCACACGACTCTTGCGCGTGGTTCCCGACGAAAGCGTCTCCACTTGTGCATGCGAGGCATTCGGCGCACATGCGCTTGAAAATTAAGGGAAAATTCACACGCTTGCGTATATAAGCAGGTGCCAAAAGGGTACACGGAAGGGGGGCGAAGCACAGCAGAATGAGAGGGACACACTTGTAGTTCTGCTCCCTTATTGGTGAATCCTCCCCCCCCAAAAAAATAAAATAATAAAATAAAATAATAAAATAAAAAAATAAAATAATAAAATAATAAAATAAAAAAATAAAATAATAAAATAATATAATAAAATAATAAAATAAAAGCCAAATCAGTGGCTCAAAAAAAGAACCGATCTGAAACACAAGGCAGGGAAGAAAACATAAAACGGAGAAAGGGGACTTCGCCTTTTCACAAAGTGTCAAGCAAGGCGAAGGGAGCGTGTAGCGAAGAGAACCCACCTCAGCGCTGAACAAGTGTGTATGTGCTTGCGCATATATGTGTTACATGCACGTGTGATCCTCTCACAAAGAACCTCTGCCTGACCCACCACTCTGGCGTTTTAGCCGCCAAATTTACGCAACCCATGAACGCACCTAAGCATGATGGACAGAAGGGAACGAGACTATTCCCCACCATAGACAACACTGCCAAGTGGAAGGGAAGGGAGAGAGCGTGGCCCACCGGAAGCCAAGCCAGTGATCTAGAGAAAGAAAAGAACAACGCCTTCCCGAAGGAGCTGGGGGTAGCAAAATGGAGGGAGAAAAAAATAGTGGAAAGAAAGTGGGGATGTAGTGATGTGAAAAACCACGCGGAAAAGTACGCGGAAGAAAAGCCCACACGGGGGCAAGAACGAAACAACGACGTGACCTCACTGACCGATGTCGTCGAAAGCTTCGTTGGCATAGATCACCAGAACTTGCCTTTCGTGAAGAGTAATTTTGCTAGCCGCATTAACAGCGAAAATGTAGTGCCCATAATAGACCTCTTTATCCATAACTTATTTTTTCACTTAAAAAGCATCGGAAAAAATATAGACAATTTTTATTTGCGCTTTGATAAAATTGTGTATCCTTTTCACTTCCCCTTTCGGAAAGGTGACATCTGTGATGAGTGCCTATTGAATGAGAACAAGAGGAGGAAGATGATGATGGGGTGGAGGGGGGAAAGGTGGTGTGCATGTGGACAGGAGCACCAAGATAACGGGGGAAGGAAAAAAGGGAGTGAATTTCTCCCCCAAGTTTTAAATGCTTGGTGTGAAAGAGTAAAATGCTTGATAACCATTTATAATAAGAATAGGAAGAAGCAAAAAATAAAGGAATACTTAGAAGGGGGTGGAAGAGAATGGGATTCAGAAGATGGTAGTCTTCTCTTCGATCGAAGGAGCAGGTATGACATGAACGAATGTGCGAAGGGGTTAGTAGAAAGCATCCTTCTGGGTGAAGATAGATGGAAAAAACTAAAACACGTGTCTTTTTTCCCAACGGGGAAAAAAAAACAATTCGTCAAAAATAAATCAGGTTTTTTAACCCATGAAAGGGAAGACCACTTTTTACCTGACCTGTTCAGGCAAAAAAGAGAATTATGGAATGAAGAAATAAACGATTTGTATTTAATCAATTTGATAAAAAGAAAAATTGAAGATTACATAAAAAATATACAAGTGAAAAAATTTTGGGACGTCATAAATGTGCAGTACTTAGCTAATTTTGACTATAGGTATGCGGGGGGGGTAGGAACTTCGACCTCCTCCAAAGGGTTAGCAACTTCCTCCAAAGGGTTATCAGCTTCCTCTAAAGGGCTAGCAACTTCCTCTAAAGGACTAGCAACTTCCTCTAAAGGGCTAGCAACTTCCTACAAAGGGTTATCATCGAGCTCAAGAGGGATAGCTCCTCCCAGACACTCCATCTACCGTGAGCCAATATACGACTACATCCAAATGGTAAAAAAGAGTAAGTGCAAGAAGGAAGGAAAAAACAGTCAAGTGGGAAAGGAAACGAACAAAGTGAAGAACCAAGTGATGAATGGAAACAAGACGGGGGGGGGCGTTGACAGGGGAAAGACAGACAAAGAATTTATGATGAAGGATCTCTTTAACAATACAATTAAGAATTATGAATCGAATGAAATTCAAATTTTTTTAAGTAATTACGATAACGTGTTTTTAAAGTCTATAGGGAGGTTTTACCTTCTGCTAAATTTCTCCGTAGAAATTGTGGCTATTCTATATGAGAACCTTGACTTGTATTCCCTTCACATTTTTTCCTTGTACAGAAATTTCGATCAGTATGGGAGAGATGGTGGCGTTCCTCACCAGACTGATTCACAGTGTTCTAAACCATCCGCTGGAGGCAGTGGAAGAAGTTTGGGGGAGCATACCTTCTCCGCCATCGCTAACAAACTTCTTTGTAGCCTTCCTCCAGCCCAGAGGAGACTTGACATGGCCGTCTTTTTGTTGCTACGAGTATTTTTGAGGGGCAAACATGAAACACCTTGCGTGGGTCCTACTGCTAACGGTAATGAACCATTCTGTGTGGGATCGCAGGTGTCTGGTTCCCTCCTGGACGAGATACACAATCTCAAGGTGGAGAAGTACAAGGAAATTATAAAAGAAGTGATAAAGCTAATTAAGTATATTATTGAGAAAAAAATCCATTCGCAGAAACCAGTCCTTAAGTACCTTCTACGGGCTTATAAGAAGTACAACCAGAAGATTCACATGTTGGAGAAGATCAAGGGGAGGAGGAACTTCCATTCTGATCAGGTAACCATGTTGAGAAGAAACTTCCTTTTGCACTCCATGAATTTCTACTACTTTGATTTCTTCACCAAAGAGCATTTGCGGATAAATTTAAGGGGGATTCCGAAATGGCGCAATAAAAGGAAGGAGCTAAGAATTCCGGGGCATTGTAAAAGGAGAGTCTCCCTCTACAAATGGACATTCTCTCTCCGGGAAGTAGATCCTTCCTCTCGGGGATGGTGGTCCTCCCAAGGGGATAACCCTACTCACGACAACCTCTGTAGAATTTACACTTCGAGTCATGTGTACCGTCCATGGGAAAACTCCCACTTCGGGAAAAACATGGAGAACTTGCTTTTCCGTCGAGTGAATGAAAGGCGGCTGAGAAGGGCAAGGCGGGTGCGGCATCTACGGGCGCTGAGACTTCGCGTATACACGTACTTCAGGTTGGCGTTGCACCTGGGGGTGTCTTCCGTTGGAGGAAAAAAAAAGGAGAGAAGGAAAAAATGGACAAGTAGGAAAAAAGGAAAGGGCAGTAGCAAAGGGAAGAAGCCAAGTGGAGGAATATGTCGCGATCGAAAATTATCCTGTCGGTTCAAAAAGAAGGCGCATCTGTTCGTCCTCTCCTTTTACAAGAACAACTTGGTGAAATCTCTAAACGTAGAGAGAATAAGGCACAAGTTTCGAGCCCTGGTGAGGAGTAAAAACGCAGTCTACAGAAAGGTTGTGCAGAAGGCCAGGGAGCGCTTTGCAATGCAGAAGAAGACACAGGTTGAAGCACGCGACAAATACTACGATCTCTTTATGGACGTATTAAGCATTATCAAAAGACAGGACGAAGAGATTAGGAGCAACTTGTTTGGAATGATAAGGGCAGTGAGCGAGCAACTGAATTTGTTCTACAGAAACATTTGTCGTTGCGCTCCAGGGGAGACTTGGGAGGAGAAAAACGTGGAGCTCGCGATGCACGAGCGATTAGGGACAATGAGGAGGGAATGCTCCGTTCGGATGGATAAGGGAAATAGAGGAAACGCGGAGGAAGGGCAACAATCGGGAGAAGGGGAAGAAGCGATGAGTGACGAAATATGCAGGGATGTGTGTAATGGTGATCATCGTTTGCTTGGAAAAATAGCTGAACATTGTCCATCCCGGGGTGGTAAGCGCACCCAACGGCGTTGTACGCAGAAAGGGAAGGACAGCCACGCAACATTTTGCGCAGAATGCCGAGGTACCATAGACAAGCATCTACTCCATAGGAAAGAAAAATTATTCAATCATTTTCACAACATGAAAAATTATTACAAAGAAAAGATGCAAAAAATTAACTACCTATCATACGATGTATCCATTTTGAAGGAGTACCTATGTGCCTATGTGAAAAAATTTTTTGGAGACATTATCCTTCTGTTCGAGTACTTATTCTGCGTATCGAATTCTCCTGTTGGTGTGAATTGCGGCAACCAGGAAGGTGGAGAAAAGAAGGAGGAGGACCTACTGTTCGAATGGTTCGCTTTGTCCAGTGTGGATAACTTCAACAATGAAGGAGAATCCGTGGGGGATAGCCTAAACATCAAGCAGGCCAAATGGTCCAAGGAGAGTAATTGTATCAAAGGGAGAAAGCGCTCTAAAGAGTATGAGAACTATCTCCTTCTGAAAAAATTAAAATTTTTTGCGAAAAACGATATAATACAGTTTATGAGCAAAAGTATTAACTGTGCCCAGAATCAGGTACTCCTAAAAATAGGGAATGTCAAAAAGGCTTTTTATTTATTGCATGCTCTACTGAAAACTCAAGGAAATAGAAATGAGTTATTCATTTATAAGCTTCTACTGAGTCTGGTTGTAAAGTATGGGGAGTATTGTCAGAGGAAGGAGATGAAGAAACGTGCATCAATACCACAGGACAGTTCCCTCTCAAATAGGTACTCCTCCACGTACGAGCTGGAGAAATACTTCCTACAACAGAAGAAGAGAAAAAAATTTTTATCAAAGTTTGGCCTGGACTGTATGAATATCCCTGGTGATGTTACTTCCTTTTTAAAGGATATCATTCAGGGTTGCAATGCGGAGCACACAGGGAAAGGCTCTTATGGGAAAACGGTTCGGGCGAATGGAAACACTATGGATATTTATACCTCCTGTCTGTACAATATGTCTAGCTGTGGTAAGGATGATCATAATTTGAATTCCATCTTGCAAAAAATTATAAAAAAACAAAAAAAAAAAAATGTTTGCCTCGCTCAAAGTAAGGCGAAAACACATTCCGGGAGAGACACATACAGAGAGGACCTACTCTTATCTGATTTATCCACTCTGTATGAAGTTATTCACTCTAAAAATTTAGAGAAATATGTTGACTTGAGGGTTTTCATAACGATGGTGAAGAAGAGGAAAAATAACAGGAAGAGAAAATTCAACTGCGATGAGATACTAGCCACTGTGGACATGAGTGAGAGTAATGACATTATAAAAAAAGTGATAAAAAGATACACCATTAATTTTGTGGATGATAATAAATACGTTTTCCCCTATATTTGTAACACATTCGATTTTATATCTCCGGGAAGGGAACAAGGGAATTCGAAAGATTCTAGTAACCCTTCTATTTCGCCTGATTCGGAGCTGGACTATGAAGTTATCCAGTTAAATAACAATTTTAAGTTTTTTCATTTTATCAATCCGGGGAGAGAATACTCTTTTAGTAACTCCATCTTGAATTTCGTTTATGGGTACCCGGTTCTGTGCATAAGGAAGGACCTGGAGGATTGTGTCGTCCCGGAGGTGAGTCTCCATAAGGGGGAAACAGGCAATGCACATGTGGAAGGATCAAAAGAATCGGTACAAAAATTGCTCCGAAAAAGGAAGAGGAAGGAACTATTGCGACATTTAAGCAACGTAGATATATCGAATAGTATTCCCTTGAAATACATGCACCTGTCTGTCATGGGTGATATATTTAGATACCTAAAATTGGAACACATCCTCATAGACACTATTAAAAAAATATATGAAGAAATGTTACAAACAGTTCAGGAGAAGTTTTTGCGGTCCAACGATACACATCACTTGGCTAATGCTGTGACATGCTTTCTCTTATACTTTACCTCGTTTATAGATATCCTTCTGGGGGTAAGAGACAACAACTACATCAACCTTACCTACCATGGAGACTTTAATATCTTCAACAATTTCAATGGGGCTTTATTTAGAAAGCAGAAAAAGAAGCGTGGTGAAGAGAACCTGTTGAAAGGGTACGTCGGGGGGAAGGAGAGTTACGTGTACATGCACAATAGATACAGTCGAAGGAGTACTTACCTGTGGCTGTTGTGGAATGGGAGGGAGAATGAGATGGGTTCGCAAGTGGAACACATATATGTGTGTCCCAGGGGGGAGACAAGCTTGGGAATTGTCCCAGGGGGTAGGCTCGTGGCCCTCATGAGCAACTACGGGGACTTCAATTTTTCCTTTCTCAATAACGGAATGTGTGTCGACGAGTATAAGGGTAAACAGTACCTGTTCGTGGTTGGCGGCGGGAAAGAGTTGGAAAAGACAACCGAGGGAGAAACAGCGAAGAAGAAAGGAATAGACGACTCAGTAATGGAGCGAACACTTCTGTTCAGGCACACAAACGTTAGCGTTCACAGCGTGGAGGAGAGCGTAGGGTGTGAGGAGTACCCGCCATTTTTGACAGGAGGGATCTTGTCCCACCTTGTCAGATGGGGCGACAGCCACTTGGGATGGACACAAAATTTTGAGTTGGTCGAGGGGGGAATGACAAGCATGGAAATGAAAAACGTGGAAATGAAAAACGGGGGAGAGACAAACGTGGAAATGAAAAACGTGGAAATGAAAAACGGGGGAGAGACAAACGTGGAAATGACAAACGGGGGAGAGGCACCTTTAGGAATGATCCAAGGAGGGAAAAAATCCAACTCCAGTAACATCCATTTAAATTCTATCCGTCAAATCAGCTTCACTCATCATGGTAAGAGTACCAAGTGGAGTAGCGCGACCTCCTCCTTAGTGGAACGAATTGGACTGGCCCTAACCATCCTTAAGGGTTACCTGAAAGAAACACTAAACCTGAAGCGGCACTGTCTGGTCGATGCGTTGGAAAATTTTAAAGAATGCAAAAGAGGACTAGAGGATATAAAGTTCATTTACCATTTGATCTATCTCCTAGACCTTGATGGGAAGGAAAAAAAGGCACCAGATTCTTCCATCTTTAAGAAGGTGTACTACTTACTGGTGGAGGCTTTGTTCGGTGGAGAAGGCACATTGCCTGAGGGGGAAATAACAGAGAAAGGGAAGGCAACTGATGAAGGAAAGACAACTGAGAAGGAAAAAACAACTGAAAAAGGAAAGGAGCAGAATGAGAAAGAAAAAAAAACAGAGAAAGGAATGGAGCTGTATGACAGACGCCCACTTTGCATCCCTCCCAGATTGGATACCGAGCGAGTAATAACATTCATCTTCAATTTGGTGAAAATCACCAGAGTAATAAAAATGAGAAAAGAAAAAATTGAAAGGATTTTCAAGCTTTTTCAAATGTATGTAGAACGATCTCCAGATTTTTATGAGTCCATTTTTAACAGGCTATTTCTTTTTATATATGAAGATACGAAGGAGGAGAACAGGAGATTTTTGAGGAAACACCTGAACAGCTATTTCAATGGCAAGAAAATTACCTTCCATATTTTGAACCATATCCTGCGATCCGTCCGTGCAGGTGGCCAACGGGGGGAGAGAAGAGTGAAGCGAGAGCGGGGGTGGTGCCTTCCATGGGACCACGCATCTGAGCAAAGGAGTGTACTTGAGAACCCCTCCCCTATACAGGGGCACATCCCCCGTGTTAAGGAAGAACACAGAGCAGACGCATGTAGAACGGACCAACGCAGCACGTATCTGTCCCGGAAACAACACCAAGCCAAACGAAGCACTTGGAAAAAAATGAAATTTTCCAGTGTGAAGGAAGAGATATTTAAGAAAGCCTTTCGGATGGGGAGGAGCATATATTCAAGTGATAGCTGTGACTCGACCAGGCAAGGCGTGTTCCGAGTGAAACCTGTGGAGAGTAGGAACTACCTGGTGTACGAGAGGGAGAAGGCAAATTACTTCTTATGTCGTTTAGGAAAGAAGGCATCTGTGGAAAACGTTTCTATGGCAAGTAAAGCGAAGGAGAAAAGTTCCAACGTATTTTCCGGTGGCAGTTCCTGGTTGGTAACTTCCCATATGAGAGAAGAACCCACTAAAATGGACCAGTCCAATAAGAAAGGAAATAAAAGGGGAGAACAACTAAGAGCATATATTTTAACTGAGCAACTGTGCAATGACAACCTATGGGATGAAACGAGAAGTTTTTCCACCTCCCTCTGCACGAATGACGAAGCGTCCATCGCGACGAGGAAAGGTTTCACAAATGTACAGGATTTCACGCACAGTGAAGAGAACCCATTCGGAAAAAAATCGATGGATGGATACAGCTCAAATGAATGCTTCCACTATGTTGATAATTTGTACCTTCACTATGAAAACAGACGGAAGGGACAACGAAAAAAAAAAAGCACTTGTAAAATGAGGAGCATATTAAAAGGCGATTGGAGAAACAAGGACGAAGACACCATTAGGTTCGAAGAGAATATGAGCGATGGTAGCACCCCCCTTAGTTGTACATCCTCCTCCTATTCAAAATTTCAGGAGAATTCAAGTGAAGAAGATAGACAGAAGATATGCTTCTACATGGATGAACTCAATAGTAGAGGTGGAGAAAAATATCTGAGCCTATTAAGTGCACCAGACTTTAAATTGCTAAAAGGAGTAAATAGGAATAATATATTTCAATCAATTGAAGATATAAAGAGGTACCCATTGGAAGAAGAAATGGAAGAAGTAAGAGGTAGGTATGGTGTGTACAACAAGGAAATGCACCGTTTGTTGACCTTCCCGAATGACAGCTCCTTCTGCTTTATCAAATATAAGCCGAACTATGAATTCAACGAAAACAGGAGAGTTAAGATAAACAAGTACAATGAAAAGGAGAAGAAAAGGAAGAAGAAAAAAATAGACATTATGTTTATGCCTCTCTACATTAGCATCGCCGGTGGACTGGACGTATTTTTATTTAAGTATTACCAACATATTTGCAACACATATGTGAACCCCTACTTTTATATGAATACCTACTACTTCGAAAGGTATATTCGTAAAAGGTACCGAGGAAAAAGGCATTCGGAGCAGTACCTAATACACGACCCCTTTTATTATCACTACTTGTTTTGCAACAAATTCGGTTGCCATGATAGTGCGAAGGCTCTTCGAGGTGCGCGCGTAGGTCCCCATGCATACGTGAAGTTTTTTAATCACAAGGGGGGGGGAGAGGCTAAGATGGTCTCTACTGATGTGTTGAACTCTAGTGACATTGCTCATGTGCGTATAAAGGAAGATGTCGTCCGGGAGGAGGCCCCCTCTGGAGTAGGGAGCCATGTAGAGCTGACAAACGAAAAAGTTGCGCGCGCTACGGACAAAAAAAAAAGACTAGACAGTGTAGTAGACAAGCGGAGCAAACAAACATCGAACGAGGTTAGAAAAACTTCAAAAATATCATCAACGGAGAAAAAGAAAAACAAAATCGCAAATGAAGAGGAATACAACTGTGGAAAGCACATCACGCAGAAGGAAAGTGAGTGGAAAAAATGTAAGCAAAATTTTTTCTATGCAGAAAATGAACTAAGTACAGATGATGAAGAAGGAATAGCTCCAAAGGAGCCGAAGGATATTCATATTTTTAAGAGGCACTTATTCATCCTAGATTATTTGAAAGGATATTTTAGCTTTTCCATTTTCACACGAATGGAAAATATGATTGGCGATATGTTTGAGAACTACTTGTTGAATATGCCCTACGTGAATAAGTATGTCTTGGTGAAGAGCGACAGTGGGTGCAGGGGCAACGTGGAGTATGAAGTTCTGCTTCCGAAGGGGGCGGTTGTCCCTATGGTTAATGGGGTAGTTAGCGCGTTGACTCCAGGGGGCATCCCCCTCCCGGAGAGACACTTCACATCTAGTAGGCCCTTCCCACCTGATAACGCGACCTACCACGACTTGGTGGGGGAGTGCTTCGTGCATGGGAGTGGAGTGCAACTCTCCATGACTGTGGTAAACGTGGAGTATTGGAAGTTCGAAGACATGAAGGAGGAAGACACCATTGTGAAGAAACTAATCCCGGAAAACTTATATGCATACTTTAACGTGGTTAACAAAATATACCAGAAGAAGAACGCAGACAAGCACCTAGTCTTTCTTTTTAATTTGTGTTATCTGGATTTGTGTGTGAACGATTATTTCTTCACTGTAAATTTAGCAGAAGGTTTAGTGTACTTATTTTTAACCACTCTGGAGGTTAGAACCGTGGATTTATACAAGGACAACTTACAGTCAGATCATTTCGACACGAATAACTGTATGTACAATTTCGATTTTCTATTTATTTCTTCTACGTATAAATCGGTGGAGAGTAGAACCATCCACATCATTGTAAATGAGCGCATGGTCTTATATGATTTTCACTTGATTAAGAATGCGGAGGAAATTTCCTCGTCCAAGAGCAGGAAGAATTTCCGAGTGAACCCTCCACAGAAGGAGGCAACATTCCGTGGACAAATGCAAAAGAGAGAAGGAGCCCCCAGAAAGGTGTCACTAACGGAGAGCCACCATCTTCAAAGGAGCCTCCAGAATAAGGGTGGAGAGTCCATTATCGAGAAGGACAAGGAATTTGTGGGAGAGTTAACCAAGAAGGTTACCTTGCCAAAGTTCGAAGAATCTTACATGCAAGAGAAGAAGAATGAATCAGAAAATGTTCATATGGACATGTCAGAAGTAAAATCCTTGTCATCCCCCCAGGGAGATACTGAGAAGGAAGATCGAAATAAAATGTGCGGAGAATTAAGTGGAGGAAGAAAGCACAGCGATGGAGACACGAATCCTACAAACACCGGGAAGAGTCGACAAAATAATTCACAGGAAGTAGAGACAATAAAAAAGAAAAATATTTCCACGGAAAACGTATATTACAATTTAACGTTTCTCAAAGAATATCAGGAAAATGAAATAAGAAAATTAAAAAGCAAAAAAGTTCTGGATGATGTAGATGTAAAGTTTTTTTTCACAGAGGAGTATCTGATCCAGAAGAGTAATTTGCCAGATAGGTTCATTCGGGAGACTCTAAAAAAGCTAACTAGGATGAAACTTCTACAGAGGAATACATTCAAAGTTATGAATAAGAGGAACAACAAATCGACTCAGTTTGTTGTTTACACGACGTCGGAGTTGGATGATGTGGATGAGATGGATGTATGTGAGAGGAGAGTTAAGGATGAGGAAGTGATGGAACCATGGGAAAAGGTGCCTGAGAGGGACAAGGAAGGTAGTACTTTCCTCCATCAGTTCGGTGAAGTGGGTGAAGTGGGTGATGCGGGTGAGAGGCGTGCACCGGGGGAAGAGCCGGAGAGGGACCAAGAGGGAGAACCCGAGGTTGGTTTGCGCAGAAGACAGGGAGGAACGCGTCATGCAACAAGAGAACGGTCGGAAGAGGTTACAAGGCAGAGATCGATTCCGGAGCGAGCTAACACTCCGGATCCCACCCCTAGGAGCGACAGGAGAAGGAAACTTCCAATTGGACCTAGCGACCTGTGCGGCCAGAACACCGAAGAGGGTAAGCTCCAATTGGCGAAGAAGCAGAAGTGTGGCAAGGGCAAAAGCGCAACGGGGGGAGAAAATGCTCCTCTGGGACCGCCTCCCCCATCTTCATCCATAGCACCTGCACCATCTTCATCCATAGCACCTGCACCATCTTCATCCATAGCACCTGCACCATCTTCATCCATAGCACCTGCACCATCTTCATCCATAGCACCTGCACCATCTTCATCAATAGTACCTCCATCATCATCATCAATAGCACCTGCACTGTCTTCCCCATCAACGTGTGTCGGGAAAATAAAAACCGAACGAGTGACCAAAGCATCGCAAAAACGACTCGCGGGAAAAGTGTCCAGCAATGGGAAGACGAAAAAAGAAAAAGGCACCCCCATAGTTAGCAGTAGCGTTGTGAAATTCGAGACTAGTAGTATGGCCTCCCTTATGAACAATTCACTAGGCACCTGTGCTCCGAATGAAGATATTGTGAAGAGGGAGAGTGTCGCTAGTGCGGAAAACATCACTAGTGGAGCGAACAACGCCAATGCAGACATCGCCAATGCAGACAACGCCAATGCAGACAACACCAACAGCGGGTGCGTCTCTACGATGCAGGGAGAAAAGGCCGACACTTACAGTGGTCGCCACACACGCCCTGGTGCACGGAGTGGCAATCGGAATAGAACGTGCAAAGGCGGGCAAGAGAAGGGCTCCGCGGAGGGAAACGATCATGAAAAGGCACCCCGAGTGAATGATTCCGATAATAAAAAAAGAACGAATAGAAAAAGGGTTGTCAAAGTTGTAAAGGAAGAATCAGTAGTTAACAGCATAGTGTCCTATCTGAGTGAGAGAAAAGGCAACAACGATGGCACCGTTAAGGACCATTCAGTAGTGAAGCAGGGAGAGGCAACCAACCCCGCCGGCAATAGCTCCAAATGTAGTAGTAGTATGAGTAATAACCTGCATGCAGAAGTGTGCATGTCGATTGATATGCTTACACGACTTTCGTTTGTTACGATTCGTATGCGTTGCGCGCTCGTTGCGCGCCTGTTGCTCGTCCGTTGCGCCGCTTCACTGTCTCTTCGCCCCCCTCCTCCCCAGACGAACCCATGGATTTCTTCCTGGACGAAGTACTAACGGACAACGATGAAGAGAATGAGATAAAGAAAAGGAGAACCTTCGACAACTTAAACTTAGAAGAGACCTACGAATTTTACGAAAACCATATCTTAAAAATAACGACGGATAGAATGAACAGAATGAAAGCAGAGCCGGGGAGGAACACCTCCACTCCTTTGTTTCTCATTGTGAGCAGCTTGAATAAAATTCTAACGGAAAGAAAAATGAACCTTTTGTCTCAGCCCACTGTACTGGCAATTTTAAATATCATGATGAAAAAGAACAAGGTGGTGCGGGTCGGCGGTAACTGGCAGCCAACTTAGGTCCTACCCTAAACGGAGAAAAAACGAAATACCAAAGCGAGCACATATTTGTAATGAATCCAACACACAAAATTTCCTTGTCCCTCTGATGTAACCTTTTAACGTGATATTTTTGCGTCAATACTTTGGAGGACGTAGCTTTTTTTTTTTTCTTCTTTTTTCTTTTTCTTTTTCTTTTTCTTTTTTTTTTTTTTTTTTTTTTTTTTTTTTTTTTTTTTTTTTTTCACGATGTAATTTTTCCTGCACACGCTTTGTAACTTCAGAGGGGTATATCAATCCAAGTTGTTTTTGAATTCGGTCCTTTTTTTTCAGTTCCTTTTCCCTCTACCATTTTGACACTGGACAGCACGGACATGTTTGCCAAAAATAAATAAGTGTATTCTTTCCTACAAGCGGCAGTGTGCACCCAAATGGGCACATGCGGGTTAGCTCATATATAAAAGGTGGCAGGCGGCGGACGCGCGTGCACACTTTTTGTTAGCTTTTTTAAACTTTTTAGGAAATCGCACAAAGGGGTGGGGGAGAAGGAGGAGCGGGAACAAACTGACGATGCCTTCTTTTCCAACTTATGCGTTTTCCTTATTTGCGTGTGTTTTTTATTTTTTTTGTTTTATTTATTTTATTTTATTTTTTTTTTTCGTCTGCTGTGTTCGCCCTCCAACTAGCGCTACACTTTTTAACTTTAACTTTAGCTTTTTTTTTTTTTTTTTTTTTTTTTTTTTTTTTTTTTTTCATTCTTCATTTTTGCGTAACTCTTTTCACATTTTTAAGCAGTGTTCATTTGTGAAAAAAAAAAAAAATGGCCTTTCTTTAATGCGAGAATTTTGTGTATGTATTTATTTTTGCTAAGCCCCTGTAATTACATATATATGTATATTGGGAGGAGTGAATATTTAGTTTCTATCTTCTTTTTTCTTTTCTACCCCCCCCCTTCTTTGGCTGACTTCATTTCCCCATTATTATTTGCGTGGCCGCGCATGCATGAACGGAAACAAGGTGAGCGTCATCATTCTGTTCGTTCCACGCGATCGCAGGGTGGCAGTTATGTATATATGGATGTGGCACATCACGCGCATCATTTGGTGATTTCGCCTCCCATCCATGTATAGTTAAGTGACTTGTCGGCCGATCCCTGAGACTGTGAATGTATATTTGAATAACATAATGTATTTTGCGAATTGCTGCACTTAATCGGATTCGCCGAATGCGCCTTCACGCCATTCGGAGACCACTTTCATTTCGGTTCGATCTTCCATCCAACACCAACAGAGTATACATTTGTGTTGTGTTGTACTGTATCTTACCCATGAGCATGTATACACGATGGTGCATTGACGCTAGCCAATACGGGAAAGGAGGCACATACCATACTGTGCTTGTAACTTCCCAACGCTGACGTATGTATATATAATATTGTATGCATATACACTACATACGTACTCGCGAGAACTCCCCGAATTTGTAACCATATTACCCAATTTGATGATCAACTTTTTTGTAAACCTCGGCATTCTGCCCTTCCCCCTCCCTAAACCTGTGTGCTGCGCTACGCTATGCTGCGCTTTTTTTTTTTTTTTTTTTTTTTTTTTTATTATTTATTTTTCTCCCAACCTCTTTTACTTCATCTACAACTCCCCAACCATCGTCCATTTTTAGCTGATTAATTTTTTTTTTTTTTTTTTTGTAATTACTATAATATTTTTATATAATTTTACCGAAAAAAGGAATCTTCCATTTTTTTTTCTACTTATTTTGAAGGAAAAAAAAAAAAAAAAAAAGGGGCCAACCCATTTGAACCACATTCTCCTCGCCAAACTGTCGCAAGTAGCTGCGGAGCAAATCATCAAACAGGTTATATCTCCTGCTGTTGTGCAAGAGATCTATTTGTACTACTGATTCGCATTTACCATTTAATATGCCTGTTCCACCACCAAACCTGTGAACACTTGGTGAATTGGAACATTTTGAACAAAAGGAAAGAAGTCAAACGGAACGCCAAGTGGATTGAGCGACCGAACGAAAAAAAAGAAAAAAAAAAAAAAAAGAAAAACGGATTTTCCCCTGTACAACTCTCTTCGCTTTAATTGTCACAATTTTCTTGAAAAAAAAAAAAAAAAAAAAAAAAAAGATTTTATTTATTTACTTTTTTTTTTTTTTTTTACACAAAAGGGGGAAGTGTCACCTTTCTGTGGCCATTTCCTGCCTCTATTTCCTCCGCCCCCCCCGTCTCCCTTTTCAAGAAAAGCCAATCCGTGTGCATCATAAACCTTTTTCATTTACACCCTAAAAAAAAAAAAAAAAAAAAAAAAAAAAGTATATATATATATATATATCCCCTAATCTGCCGCATAATAGCATATACATACTTGAACGTGTGCAGGGAAAACCCCCTCCACCACCACCCCGTGAACACCCACACACTCCAAATGTATATAACCCCCCCACCCGTGTAATAATTTGGGCACGCACTGTTGTACTTTACCTACCGTTACGCTTTTCGAAGCCATCACATACACCTCTGACTATTTAAGAAGAGTTCTTGGAGAATATTTGCCTTAGCAACCATGTCACGACGTAAAGTGGAAGGGAAGTTTCCTTGTTGTTGAGTTCGCCATTCTTGTCGAGTTGAGGATCGGTGCCAATTTGGAAGCGACGGCAACCCTGCAACTGTGACCCCCTCGAAGTTTACCATAGTCATTCACCCCCACGGACTGCATCGATCGAGAACGTGCCTTGAGCAGTAGATGTACGTTCTTCAGGGGGTGTGCTTATTCATACATGTGTTTATGTAAACATATATGTATGTGCCAAGCCAAGTGATCAGTGCGCATTAGACACGTTGGATAGCTCACCAGGCATTTGGCTCGATTCATGATACAAGGTCTTCCCCGTGATACAGCTAAAGAGTGCCCCCGTCTCGCACGTGCGGAAAATTCAGGTCATCGCTGCGATGCAACTGCGCGGTAAGGGTTAATGTGTACTCATCGTGGGTTTGCCCAAGTACGCCAATACGATTGCACGTCAGCTCAACTACACGTCAGCACGACTGCACGTCAGTACGACTGCACGTCAGTACGATCACGCGGTCACACGCATGTATATGTGAAGGTACCTAAAGGAGCGACTCGCAGCCCTGCGAAGCTTGCCCCGTGAAGCCTGTCTCCCGCAGGGCCCCTCCCCTGTGCTGTATACACCCGTTCCCACTTTTTCTTGATACCTGCATGAGCATAAAATGCAAGACACAGAAAGGAAAAAAGAAAAAATGAAATTTAAGTTGAATTGCGGGGAGAAAAAAAACCTCATCAGCGTAAGCATTAGAAAAAATGACCAAAGTACCAGGAGCAATCACATAAATGGGAGCAGCAGCCCCCATGTGAGCAATGCCAACACGCCGAGGAACAATATTAGTGGGATGGTTAAGAGAAGCCCTTTGGAAAAAGGCCCCGTAAAGGGTGTGTCAAAAAATATCAAAATAAACCTCGCGGGGTCCAAGGGCATCATGCAAAAAAGTGGCATAACCACGAATCGAGTAAACCATGCGAACTCGAACAATTCTGTAACAAAGGACAATAGTAGCAGCAGTAGCGTGAGTCATGCGAAGCAGGTTGGCGGTAATGTCAATTCCCCAGGAAAGACGACCACCCCGAACAACGCTAGCAGCGACAACAAGTACTACAGCTCGAACATCAACCCCCAAGAAACCGTAACTTTCAACGATAGTCTAAACATGCACGACAGCCTAAGCTTTAACGAAAGTTTAAGCCTCAGCGAGAGCACCAACCTGAACGGCAGTCTGCACCTGAACGGTAGCATGAACCTGAACGGTAGCATGAATCTGAACGGTAGCATGAACCTGAACGGTAGCATGAACCTGAACAGTAGCCTGAACTTGAACAGCAGCCTGAATCTGAACGACGCAGGCACCAACTGTGAAAATTTGAACGGAACTGGGAATAGCGAGTACGTCAGTAGCGGTGGAAGCGGCGTTGCGGTAAATGTGACAAACGCGCCAAGCGGTGGAGGGGTGCAGCTACACCACGGAAACAAGTCCCTCCTCAAAAGTAACCTAAAAATATACTACAAAAATGAGTTAATCCCTTTTTCGTTCCTTTACCATAAAATCCTGACGATACTAAAGTCTCACTACACTAACCATATTACGAACAACCCAGACGTGGCAAACAGAGGCATATCATTTTTCCACATAGAAAACATGTTAATAAATTTAGGTTTCAAAGGGGTAGACATAAGCAACCATTCTTTGCTAAGCTACTTGGCTTCATCGAAGCAAATAAAAGTTGATTTGAATGAAAAAAGAATTTGCTACATGAATCCCTACGTAGACATAACAAGCGTCACATCCTTGTTAAACAAAATAAACAAGCATGGTTTTCTGTACGGATACGAAATTAATGATGATTTAATTAATACCAATAAAAATATCTACAAGTGGATTAACACTCTGCTTTATGAAAAGAAAGTTCGCTGCATACGATCGAATAACAGCCACTTGAGAGGAAAATTAAAGTGCAAACATTTGCCATCCTTTTGTGATATTTATGCAAAAAATAAATGTGAAAACTGCTTTTACAATTTAAAGGGATATATCTTCTTCCCTCTGTCTTATGAACACATAGAACAGCAGCGCTATTCCATCACCAACGATATTAAAAATCTGTGGGACGAAATTACTCTCCCCAACCTTGATGACATTTTAAAAGAATACAAATTGAAGTCCACCAACAAAGTTTTCGTGAATGACAATGCCCCCAAGAGGAAAAACAAGGAGGACAAGTTCGCACCCGTCGTTAAGAAAATGAAACGCATTTACAACACCCACTTGTTCACTGCGGACGAGATTAAAAATGAGTTCATACAGAAGAAGTGAGGGCGTCCTTACCCATCACAGGAGCAGATGTGAGAAGCACACTGAGAAGATGCTCCTTTCACCAAGTCGCTATTTTGGCACACCTACATCTTAATCCACAAGGTGTATAGTTCAAATAGGGGAAATCGAAAAAAAAAAAAAAAAAAAAAAAGCTGCACGAGTCATAATTTTACTCTTTAAGAATTGCACTTTGCTCGTGCAGCCTGCTTTGTTTGATAAATTGGCTAGCTGGATTGCAATACATATGTGTGTTTTTTTTTTTTTTTTTTTTTTTTGCCAGTTAGCTATTTCGGCGAAGAAAAAAACATTCCTTTAAGGGGGGAAGAAAAAAAATTTATATTTTGCGCTTCCATCCGGACAGGGCGACAAAATAGTAGTAACGCTTGCATGACCGTTGCCTCTTCCCCCCGTCTTTTTCCTTTTTTTTTTTTTTTTTTTTTTTTGTGTTTCGTTGAAATGTATGCATTATGTGTGCTATATTTACCTACCCATACCTGCATACAACAACCATTTGAATGAAAATGCTGTTTTGTAATTTTTTTTAAACTAAACCTTACCTCTTCAAAAGTCAAAGAAGGTGCTCTCCTCATCCCCGATTGGGGGTCAGGAGAAGGAATTTTTTCCTTTTTCTCTGCATGAGAAAAAAGGACGAATAGGGGCATAAAATGGGATGCACATTGAAGAGAGCTATATGTGTGCACATTACATGGAGGATTAAAAAAAACATTTTCCCATTTTGCTGCTTCCCGACAGACAAAAAAAAAAAAAAAAAAAAAAAAAAAAATTATTTTGAAAGGATGCGTGTGCAATTCTGCATTGTCCAAATGGGCATTGCATAGGATAGCCTGGCTCCCGCCCGGAGAGACTACAGGGAGGTAAATGTGCTACCTCATAGCGGTTTAGTATTTAACGAAGTTTCGTTGCAGTTGGGGAAAGCTTCTTAACGATTTGGGGTAACTTCTTCTTTTTCGTCGCCTCTTCCGCATCATCACTATCGGAGCAAATCGAAGATGAGCAAAAAGAGGGAGGTGCACAGGAGGACGAAGAAGATGAGGGAGTTCATGCTTTTCTTGTTTTGTATTTTACTGAGGTAGGTATTCCCTTGGGCTACGTTCTCTATGCTTTCCTCCACCACGTGCTCTATCATGTTCAAGTTCTCATTCTGTTCATATATCTTTGTAACAAATATGTTCATTAGTTTGCTTATTTTGGCGATTTTGCTTTTAGTTTCCATGATGTAGGTGTTTTCTTCCTTCTCAAAGAGGTCCACGTACTTTTTGAATTCCAATTGTTGGTTCGCGTTGAGGGTGTAATTATAATTGCTGCTCGAGGTGGGGAGAAATACTCCCTCCTGCCCTCTTTTTGCCTCTTCCTCTTCAACATAGTTATACGTATCGAATTTGACGACTTTCTTTTCCCTTCGTTTTCTCGCAGTCATGTTTTTCATGGAATTTTCCTTCGCCATGTTCTGCTGCTCTCCTCCTTCATCCAAAAGGTAATTTTCACATTTCTCTCTCTCTAAGTGATAGTCGAGGCGATTTTCTCCATTTTGGTGCTCCCCAGTGTTGCTGCTCTTGATGGAGTCAACGGCGTGGTGATTATTTGAGTGCGTCTCTTGGTCAGGGGTACCTCCTCCATGTGTTAGGCCCAAAAGTGCATCGGGTTTTCTAAAATGGCTGTCATATGAATTGGTTGCGTATATGTAACGGTTCAATCTGCTAAGGTAATCAAAGTTACACTTGATGCCTTTCACGTCGTAGAAGCAAAAGTTCGTGTATCGATTCAACTTCAAATGGTAGCTACTTAAGTTGTGTTCATACTTGTTAATAATGTCAATGAAAATACCAAGGAGGCTATTTAGGCAGCATAACACATGCTTATGTGTTTCCGTCTCCGTCTTTGGTTTTAAAAGGTTAATGTCTTCTGAAATTTTGTTGACGGCGTAGAGTAAATTGCCTTTACTTTTGACCCTGGTCTTTTTCTCCTTCACGTGTATGCTTCGGGGAATTGTGAGGTTATATTGCTTTAGCGTGTTGTTATCTATGTAGTCACAGTTGGCAAGGAGGGTTGTGTATATTTTGCTGCTGTGGATAAGAAAGGCATCCTTGCACTTATTTTCCCTGCGCGTGAGGGACACGCCTTTGTCGCGCTTCCTGCATAAGCACATGAACTCGTCTGAGCGATCCATTTTGGGGAGTTGCCGCTGGTTTCGCCAAGTGCGCGCTAGCGTTTTTCACCCTCATTTTTACCGCTTCGCATTGCCCATTTTCTCCTTAAAATAACCCTCAGTGGGATTTCTCATGAGAATCAATTTCCTCATGGGAAAAGTTGCAAGAAAAAAAAAAAAAAAAAAAAAAAAAAAAAATTCACGGCACTTCGCATGACTCACCAGTGAGCAACATTACCGAGGTTAACACGTTTGTCACAAAAAAAAAAAAAAAGAAAGAAAAGAAAAAATCGGTAGGAGTGGCGGGCATTATATATGCCCCACGTCGATTACGTAAAAAAAAAAAAAAAAAAAAAAAAAAAAAAAAGTATACCCCTCAGATGGATGGACGGATAGATGAATGGATTTGCTTGTTCATGCTTACCATCCGAACGACACTACAAAAGGGAAAAAAAAGGTGTGGAAGTTTTTCCGTGGCGCTAAGATGAAACAATAGGGAGGAAAAAACTCTCCCTGTACATGAGTCACAACATGCTTGCCCTGCTCAGTGGTAAAACCCACATAAGGGGGGAGGGGGATCGCCCTACGCCAAGTCGAGCATTTTCCCGCGCAACACACAAATGGATTTCCTACACACATCCCGCATGTACTCGTTGTACCCGTCGTCAGCATACATTTTATTTTTGGCAGCGTAGTTGAGCAAACGCTGGTAATGCTGTATGGCCTGCACGATGAAGTTTTTGTCATCCACTGTGGATAGCGTTTTGCACACGTAAAAGTATATATCGAAGTAGGATTTTTTTTCCTCCTCAGTTTGGAAAGAAGCTGGGTTGGTGAACTCCTCCCCTGTCCCTATCTGGTAGGTACTCAAAAAGAGGAGATAATATTTCACAATCTGTAGGATTAATCCCTTCTCTTGCCCTGTGAGGGGTCCCTGGATGTGATCATCAAAATGTAGGTTCTTGTTTTTGTTATGGTCATTCACGTACATGTTATCAATAAAGGTGTTGTATTTTGAGCAGATGAAAATATCTTTCAAGATGAGTGCGCTTTTGAGAGCCATCTCCCGTCTGAAGGACAAGTATTGCTGGTTTGTTATTTGCGGCAAGGGGGCACTGATGCAGTTTAACATTTGCCTGCAGTTGTACATATACTCTTCATACGATTTGGTAAAGAAGTTAAAGTAAAAGTAGGATTCACTTGAATTCAGGAGAATGTCTAAGTGTAATGTTGTCTCGTTGTCTAGAGAGAAATATGCGAGCGTTTTTTTTTTATATTTTTTTACCTTCTTAAATAAAAATTGTACTTCGTCAAAATTGTGACATAGGTAGTGTGCATGCTCGCAGTACCCTATGCAGGTGGATTGTTTCCCCCCGTGGGTGATCCCCACAGAAGGAAGGTGCCACTTCTCAGACTGCTCTTCGGCCCTACCTTTGGAGAAATTTCTGTAAATCTTTTTCATCTTATCCGTGGCTAACTTAGCATACTCTGTGTGGGAAAAATTGCAGACATCGAATTGCATATGGGGGAGGTTAATTTTTTTAAAGTGGAAGATTTGGAGAAAATCCTCGGCATGTTCTTCATCCAGGTGAATCTTTACCCAGGGGAAGGCGTCACCCTTCACTGCCCTAGTGGTGGTTGCTGTTGTTGGTTCTGATGCTACTGTACAGGGGAATGCGCCCATTCGTGTAGCTTCATGCCAAACGTAAGAGAAAATTTCCCCCACCAAGCCATCCATCTTTTTTATGTTACCCCGGAGGAAAGTTGAGAAGGTCATTTGCTCATTGGACCTAGGGAATACATAATCATTCTGCTTGAGTTTTCCCTCCACCTCTTCATCCACATCGAAATTGAAAGTATTACTATTTGCAATTTGTTCACATATAAACTGATAAACGATGTTACTATCTTCGACGAGGGAGAAAATATCTCCAAATAGTTTTGATGGAATTTCCTTTCGACGTGAATAATGAGTGGGTTCTTCATTTGACATAGTCTTCACATCAGGGGTACTCACCCGTATGATGCTTTCCAGGTAAGAATTTGCTTCTATATCATCCTCCCCCTGATCAATGACTCTAGCGCGAATACAAATTTTCTTTCTGTGGAAGTACTCTCTAGTGAGGAATCCCCTCTCCTGTGTGCAACTAGTTGTCGTGTTTTCCTTTTTTCCTACGTTCCCTTTTTTTCTCCCGATTGGATTATTATCCATATGTGTGTTGCTTCTGCCATCATACCCTTGAAGTAATGAACGAATGGTCCGCCTGGCCTCGTCCAAGCGTCTATAAACCTGACATGCCCTTACGTAGGTATCGTCGTCTCCTCCCCCCCTGTTCGAATAACGCAAATAATTGTGTTTCAAATAGATGATGTAAATCTCGAGCAAGTTCCTGTACGCCATGTACTTGTACCGTTGTGAAAGTTTTTTTTTTTTTTTTTCTCCCTTGAATTGATGAAATAGCTTGCTAACATCTTTGGCCATGTAGAGAGAAAACAAAACAAGATGCTCGTAAATGCTAAGGAAGTGTAAATCTATGAAAAGGTACATGCATTCATTTATGCTGTCGAAAAGGGATGTTGTTGTTTCCATTATTTTGTCCATCTTCTTCTCAATCTGTGCGTCGACCCTTTTTTCTCCCTCCTCCTTTGTATCGACATAACTGGGGATCATATAAAAGTGGCAGTCATCTTGTGTTAACTCCTCATTCAGGTAGACAAGCTCACCATTCGGGGGATTGTCCTTGGGGGTTCCCGTTACAGGTTCTTCCCTCTTGATAGGAGGCATCGATTTCCACTGTTTCCTCACCTTCTCTATTTCATTCCTCAGGAGGAAGGAGTGCAGATCGATACTTCCCATCACGAGGAATGTGGATTCTGTGAAGAAGTTAAACTCGATGAGCACTTGGTTGATGGCCTGGATAATATTTATCATGTCTTGGAAGGAGTTGTATTTTTTTTTCTCTCCCTCTCTGTGATCCGTGCCTGTTTTTGCACCTTTCCCCTCAGGTGCACTTCCTCCCTTGTGAGCACACTGGAGAAACAAAAAACTGTGTGTTAGGAAGAACAAGCAAGAGAGGGTGTCCCCTTCCTGTTTACAATTCAACCCCACAATCTTACACACATGGGACAGGAGGGTCGGCACAGACACGTCGAACCTGAGGTAGACATTTCCCTCTAGGCACACGTAGTGCTCAATTTCTTTATCCTTAAATAGTGGGAAGGAAAGGAGAAGGAGGAAGAGGCTGACGTGTAGGTGGTATTTTTCCCTTTTGTCACTTATGAGGTGCATGTGATAAAAGCAGAGCGCGAGGTACAAAAGGCTGAGATGGAAACCCCACTGTTCCCTTCGTGAAGAGGGCAAACCGCTATTGATGAGGCTATCACTACTTTTAACGCCACTCTGCTCTGTTTTGTCCACCTTCCCATCGCTACCCCCACCATCCCCCTCCTCGGGAATGGGTTTGCCCCTACACTCTTTCATACCCTTCAGTAGAAGAGAAATGCACATGTGGAACCCCTCCGTAAGGTTCTTGCATATTTGGGCAATGTTACATCCCTTGTCCACCTGACCGGTATCCTTTTCCTCTTCCGCGGATAACTTATCCGGTAGTCTTTCCCTCAGGTCATCCCCACCATCAAGTGTACTCCACCCATCGGGCTCGTACAATATTTCCTCCCGTTTGAAATTCGCCCCATGTTTGCTTTCGGTTAATTTTTGCTTTATCTTATGTATGTTTTCTTGGATAATTTTTTTTTTTTTTTTTTCCTCATTCAGTTCTGCCCCTCGTTTTTCCTCTTCACTCTTCGCAATAATTTTTTTAACCAACAGGATGAAATGAATTAAATAATTCATGACCAAGTCCTTGGTCTTTATCTCCTGCAGTCGTTTTAATTGATGTAATTTCTCCCGTAGGAGATCCTCCTCTACATCTCCCCATGAAATCCAGTTCATCTTGAAGAGAGAAAAAAAAAAAAAAAAAAAAAAAAGGGGGGGGTTATCCAACAGGGGGAGGGAAAAGTCACGCATAGAGAAGTGTAACAGAAAGCAGTGTATTCATGTTCGTACGTGTTCTTTGCTCCCCTGCTCTAACGCTGCAGGCAGGAAAATGCAGTTAAAAAAAAAAAAAAAAAAAAATTACAAAAAAGGAAAAGTTCATTTGTACATATGCGTGTGGGAAACCCCGTAACGCATGCGCTTTTTGCCTGTGCGACCAATAGAAAATGGCTGAAGTTGTCGTTTCCAGGGGGGTAACTTTTGCATAGGGTGTTGTAAAACAGATGATGTGATCAGAGCCAGGTATTTTAGTGCACTTGCACCAGGAAGACGAATTAAAAAAGTGGCAAATCAACATACGCGCTTGAAACGCTTCCCGCAGGGGCGAAAATGCAGGCGCGACTGGACCGGTTCTATACTCCTGCATTTAGGTGGCAGTCTTGCGGGCACGCTTGTTAAGCTTATCAACTTCACCTGTCTGCTTCGCCCCATCCAATTTAAACGTGGGTCTCGATGAACCTGTTTAAAAACGAACAAATGGAAAGGTGCTTCTCCTGCTTGCATAGCTTGTTTGTCTCGAAACGGATCTCCCCGCGGGCCTGTAGAAATGAAAGCCATTTCATGTGTGAGGATATTTTGGAAAGAGAAAAAAAAAAAAAAAAAAAAAAAAAAAGGAACCTATCAATCAAAAGAGATAATCTAAAAACGAGTAATATGGGGAATCCACTTCCCCACGTATACACACATCTGAATTGTTGTCCACTCTGGTGGAGGAGGACAAAGCCTCAATGGGTAAACCATCCCCACTAAGGGTATATACCCATGCAGGTGTGTACCTTCTTCACTTGTTTTAGGCGAAAAATTAGGAGCGATACAAAAGTGGGATGATAATACATAACAAGGTAGACTAATTCTAAATTTTGGAGAAAGTACTTATGCCTTTTCCCACTCTTGCGGATTGCTTCTTCCGCCTTCAGTGTGCCTTCGCCTTCTGTATCCACTCCAACTTCGACTTCAATTTTCAGGTTGAGGAGGGATGCAATGAGACAATCCTGGGGTGGGCGGGGGAAGGAGATGGAAAGAGCAGTGATGAAGCCGCCCTTTTGCATGTCGCAGTAGCTATACGAACACGTGCAAGTGGGGCAATAGAAGCTTAACACATGTCTCGAGCTTATGCCAACCTGCAGGAAGAGCGTGGGGTGTTTGTCCAGTAGGGTGTTTAGAACGGAGGAATCAAAACGTAGGAAGAGCAGCGACGAAATGGTGAACAGAACCTTAAGAGCGAGAAAAAATTCAAGCTCGTTCGTTCGAATATGTCCAGCGCAAGCATTGAAATAGTTGTGTTCAAAGAGGTAAGGCTCTGAGTTGGCAAGTTGTCCTTTGGGGGTCATCAAAAAGAAGTTCCAGTAGTGAAAAAAAAAATTCACAGAAAAGGAAAGGATGTTAGTTATATTGCGAATGAACTGTTGGTCGTTCTTCCTTTTGTTGTACTCGTCCTCACAGATGATGTAGACGAAGGGCACGATGTTCAATTTGTCAATTGGTATGTTGCATGGCAAAACCAAATCATAATCTTTGGAAAGAAAACGAGGAACATTTTCAGGCGTAAATTTCACAAATATATCATTTTGAACAATCTGGATTGACTCTACAACGTTAAAAATGCATTTGTAAAAAATGTCATACAGAATTTTTATGTGAACAATATTTTTCATGGTTGGGTCCAGTATGAGGAGAAAGAGCTTCGTTACAAATTGCTTGTTGTGTATGTATCGATCTGCATGCACATTCTTCATAATTAGAGGGAATGCCAAAAAAACCTTTTCCTCATCTACCCAGATGGAAAATAACTCTAGTAAGCTCAGGAAATCATCTATATAGTGCCCATTTTCGAAAAGTAAATAATTACAAAAGAGATGCACCATAGAATTTAGCTGTTTGTGAAATTTCTCCTTTAGCATTTTAAAGGATTCGCAAGAAGGATTCAATTCTCGGATGTGAGACTTCAAATCTTTAAAGAGCTCAATCACAATTTCGATCGCTCTTTTTATCTTTCCTATAATTTTGTGCAGTTCGCCCATGGGGAGGTTCTCCCCTTTGAGAGATATTTTTTTCCCTGCTTCGTCCACACCCTCTTGACTGATAAAATTAATCACATGTTCGATGTTGGTGCATATGAGTGGGATGATTTGTGCAGAGGAAATCTCCTCAAAAGGGTAAGTTTCCCCCTTATCTTTCTCTCCCCCCATGTACTTCATGATTTTCTCTGCAAATAAGTAGAGCTCTACGTTCATATAGGATAATGGTGTTTTTAAAATATCGATGCATTTCTCACTTAGGAAAGAAAAGTTCAGACACGAGTATACAGTGGAATAGAGGATATAGAGGAGTTCCTTCTCCTCCTGAACCTTCACTTGGGAAAACAAGTATATAATGTTTGCATACAGTTTGTATACGCTCCTTTTGTCCAACACGCTTATGCAGCCTTGTTTTTTCATGTACGCGTTCAGATTGGTTTGACACTTCATTGCCGTTACTCTACTTTGCCTGTACGTTTCGATCACCTTGTTGAGTAGATAAAAATACTCCTTCACGAAGCGACTTCCGCTCAGTTTTAGGAACGTATTGTTCAGCAGTAGTAGGGTCATGTCTACATTTCTGCTATTAAGAAGGAACTTTGCCTCCCGGGCGCGGATCATCATTTGGGAGGCTTTATCCAGGGGGTGCGCCTCCCCCTTAGGAAGTTCTCCTTTAGGAGGGGGTGATCCTTTAGGTGTATTTTTCCCTTTGGGAAGTTCCTCCTCTCCGTTGTTCATATAAATCCTTGCGCGCATTGCCTCCACCATTCGGATATTCTCGGTGAGTGCGTCGAAGAGCAGTTCCACCAAGCTGACACGCTCTTCCCGGGAATCATCCTCCTCTTGTTCGTCCTCATCATTCAGGGAAGTGTCTTCCATTGAAGAGGCATCCCCTTCGACATCATCCTCCCCATTAACTTCTTCTTTTATTACTTCTTCGACCACTTCTTTTTCCACTTCGAAATCTTCCCTCTTTTCCCCCTGATGGGGGAGCTTCTTAAACCCCTTGAGTCCACCCTGTGCTCGTCCTCCCAGGCGCGGTGATAGGGAAGGGTGTGCCCCTTTCTTTAGCTTCTTCTGCAAAAAGTACATGTCAGCGTCAAAACTTACGTTGCTCCCTTCACGAGGAAAAAAAGAGTTATCCACAATCTCCTTCTCATTTAAAAACGGTAACATCTTCAAAAGATATTCTAGGCACTCAAGGTAAATGTCGTTGATTCCGTCAGTGTTGTAGTTTGCCCCGGCACCTTCCGATCCATCCGATCCGTTCGATCCATCCAACTTTGGAAATTCCTCCGTGTCGCTTAAACATGGGGAGAGCTCCGCACTCCCTGTCTGCGAGGTGCGAGATTCTTCCCCTTTCCCCTTCCCTTCCTTCTTCCTTCCTTGCACCTCCACCTTTTCATTCCATTCATTCACAAAATCGCAATAATAAAAAATGATGGCGTTTACAAAAGGCATACACCTTTTTAAGTAAGCCTCAGTAGATTCAGCTATTAGGCTGTTAACTAACCGGAGAGCAAATAATTGAAAGGAGTTGTCCGACCGGAGTAGTAAGGAAATGAAGTGGACGCCAATGCATTTGGATATTTTTAATTTTTCTCCTTCATGTAAATAGCTTGTATATCTGGACAATTTTAAAATGCTTCCAAATTTGTCCTTGGTGTTATCACTGTTTTTTATCCTTCTAAGGATAGCCTTTATTTCTTCGTTTTTACTCATATGGTTATTTTCCTCCCCCATCTTGTGTTTTGCATGCATTTTCTGTTCATTCGCCAGAGAGTGTGGAAGGGGAAAAAAAATCACGCGGACAAAAACAACGTGGTGACAAAAAAAAAAAAAAAAAAAAAAAAAAAGTTACTTCTTTCCCCAGTGAGGTACACACAAACAACCTCTTTCACAGAGAAGGGGGCATTTGCGCCAATTCACAAAGTGGACGCGTCGCTATTATTTTTTCTTCTCCGTTAATGTAGTCAGCAAGGCGAGAGCGGTGCGCGGCGCTTTGATCCGCTTGGCTCTATTTTTATGAGGGACAGATGGTGCAAGCTGAGCAGTGAACAAAGATGCAAACGGAAATATCACAAATATAAGAAGTAGGCTTGCGATGTTAAAGCATCGGAGGTTCCTTTTGAGAGGCTTCCCTTTGGATTCTCCACTTCCAATTACCCCTTCTTCATCTTAAGGGTCCCTCGAACCCCTTGATCGCTTTTTTATTTTTCGGGAAAAAAAAAAAAAATAAAATAAAAAAGGTGGATTAAAGGAGAAATAACTCCACGACGACAGCTTTGCACGCATGTGCCAGTAACTTATATGGGTGCCCCACCCTCATGTTTGCAACAAAAACGGGGACACGAAACAACGTCCAACGGGCAGGTGTTCTAAGCACAGCTATGCAGTTATTTCCCCTTTTGTATTTTTTTTTTTTTTTTTTTTTTTTTTTTTCTTTACTCATTCTCCGCTTCGGCTCCTTCGAACTGAAAATTAAATAAAACGAAAAAGAAGGGCGGAAAATATTAAAAACACACCAGGTCAAGAGGCACTCCACGTACGACCCCTTTTTGTAAAAATTATCAGAAAGGGGGAAGAAGCGAAGCGGGTAGATTCTTCTTTCTCTCATTCGTTTTATTTTTTTTTTTTTTTTATTATTTTATTCTTTTCTTTTTTGGGAAGTTACCTTTTGTTGTTTTTCCCAAAGATAAACCCTTCATGGGAGACCTGCATTTATGTACGTTATTATTTTTATTTATTTATTTATTTTTTTTTTTTGCAAAATACTCGGTCATCGCAGAAAAAGGGGGAAATGGAAATGTGCCTTCCCTTATTCTACCCCCCCCATCCCCTATGCTCCTATTTGACCATTGTATTTTTAGACTTCCTCAGACGCGGCTTACATATTTGGGGAATCCTTTGCAAAACCAGGCATAGTTCCGGAAGCTTTTAGGAACACCTTTTACTCTTTAAGGGCAAAAAAAAAAAAGTTACAAATGGGTTGAGTTACGTGTGGTTTAGGTTTCCTTTTCCGTGCCTCTTCAACTTATCGTTGTGTTCCTCCTCCTCCCCACACACACACACATACGTGTGCAAAATGGGAGTTGTCTGTGCTTACCCATTAGCCGTGGACATCTGAGGGAAAAAAACAAGGGGAGAGTATCGATTTCATGTGTATTTTTTTTTTTTTTTTTTTTTTTTTTTTTTTTCAAGCCATTTTTAAAAAGTCGTTACCGTGAAGTAGTCACAGTCGACTTCCCTGCATTTCTCTGAAAGGGATTTAAAAAAAAAAAAAAAAAAAACAGATAATGTGGAATCCTACTGTTTTCACGTCATACATTTTGCCAATTTTTGTTCGCATGCAGTGGGGGAAAAACAAATTTGCCTCTCCTGTTACCGTATAGGTCATCCAAGCGTAAAGCTGAGTTCATCTCGAACACTACATCCTTCTTTTCGCATACCCCTGTAATGGTGAACAAAGGAGGTGGAGATTTCTTCAACGTGGCAACCGCGAGGTGTGTCTGTGTCTGTCTGTCTGTCTGCCCGTTGGGGGGAATTCTTCTAAGTGGTCAGCATATATACAACTGCCAACAAAATGGCAAAGGAAAATTCCCTCTTTTGACCTTGAACATTTGGAAATACTTCGTAGTTGTGGGGTGGCCTTCCGATGACTGTTAAACGGGGGAGGAGGTGCGCGCATGGGGGTATTGGTGATACAGGTGAATGTGTACCTTTCTGCTTATGCCGATATTGCGTGCTTAAAGATATAAAAGAGCTCCCGGAGGAGGCATCCTTTTTTTTTTTTTTTTTTTTTTTTTTTATTATTTACTGTAAGACATTTTGATATAAATCTGAGGGGTAGAAATTGGGGTAGAAAAATGAACAAGAAAATTTTCCCTTTTGCAGAGGCATACAAAGGGAGGTCCATCCCCCATGAGCAGGTGCCACCCCATTTTGTTCCCTCATGGATATGGAAAACATCGTTAACTCACCTTGGAGTTCCTTTGAACTGTTGCATTTTTGTACGAGGAGGACTCACACAGTGTGTATCCATCGTAATTGAAAATTATGAAAACGCAGTTACTTAAGGCGTTACACCTGATTTGGACAAAGCACACACAGAGACAAGGGAGTGGGGTGGGGAAATATGTTTACAAAGAGAATACTGTGAAGGAAGGAGAAATAATGAGGAGACTCGTTCCAATTTTTAAATGTGCTACATGCTTACTCCTTCTCGGCCTCGTTCACGTCTATGTATTTTTTCCTAAGCAACGGTTTTTCACACAGGGCGTTTCTGCAAAAGGAGGAGGAGATTCTCTCGTGAGAAAGGGCAAAAAGGGCAGGAGGGGCACTCTCCGACGTGTAGCTGCACATCGGCAGATCTCCATATTTTCCCCCTTTACATGTCCTCCACGTGAAGGTACAGTTCCTCCTTTTCCTCTTCACCTATGTAATTGGGAGGTAGAAAAAATGAAGAAAGTGAGAAGGGTGACCCTCCCGCAAGTGGAGAAACGCATGCGCCTTCACTGGCCCCTCTACTGCTCAACTCTTTTTAGAAAAAAACCTTCAAACTCAATATTCCAGGTGTTGTCGCCCCCTCTTCGGGCCTTTACGTTGTCTGCAAGAAGTGACAAATCAAATGGAGAAAGGAATGAGTAGCGCACAAACATATTAAAATAAAATGGGTTCCTTCCATTTTTTCCCCATTTAATGGTGGGTGCAAAATGATAGACAAGTCCTTTTACGTACACTTGGGGAATGTCTCCAACGCGTCTGACGTGCAGGTGTATTTTACGACAAGTTTGTGGAAGTCCTTTATCATGGATAAGACTTTGAACGTTTCGTCATTGACAGGGATCTGAGATAGGGGATGCATAAATGGACAGTGAAACCATACGCAGAGTAAAAAAAAAAAAAAAAAAAAAAAAAAAAAACACTTTAGTGAATACCTCCCCACCAGCATCACCTCTTTATCAATGTTTCTATTTTCACCGAAGCTCACGTCAAATGTGAGGCTTCACCGAATTGTTCATTTTTACATCGCAGCTGGGTTTCCCTTCACATAACATCTGAACAACCGGCAGGGTGTGCGGTGCATCTAAGGGATCTGAGGGAGTTCACATGGTACAAAGGAGTCGTCACGTTGGAGCATTTTCCAAGATGGGCCACTAGCACACACGTGGGAATATGTACCTCAGTACGCACTTAACATGCGTGCACCAACTGAACATGCATGCACCAACTGAATATGCGTGGTGTCATTTATCAGCTAACTTTTTCTTATGAGAAAATTATCAACGGACGGATTTCCATAACTAGCGTCCAAAATGTGCACAGAGTGAGTTCCCCCACAATGTAGAGTTATCCTTTCCTCCAAATTCCCACTTTGTATTTTTACAGGGCCATTTGTAATTTCATCATTTGGCTTCAGGCAGAAAGATGTATAACTACATAGGGTGGTGATTAGCACCACGAGAGGGATCAACCTTACGCCATTCATTGGGGGGAAAGTAGTGGGGAGAAGCACAAGTGAAACAATTTACCTCTGTTGTGCAACTTAATGAAATTTTTCGTTTTACTCGATGGAGGAACCTAATTGAGGGAATTCATAAAAAGTAATTTGCTTCACACAGGAGGGGAAAAATGCTAATTCATAAATAATGCTTACAATATTAACGATGTTGCAATTTGTTGGCATGTCCATTACATCTCGTGAGGTATGTGTAGGTACACAACGGAGGAATTGTGTGTAAAAGAGAGGAGGGGGAATGCAAAACGCCCCATGCGCGTATGAAATATGCACATATTGGTATACCTTTTGGAGGAAGTGAATCGAAGACATTCCCATTTATTTTGCTTTTTACCTACTTTAATTTCAGCGAGATAATGTGCGCTTAACCCGAATAGTTGCGCCCAAAGTGGTGGACAGTTGATCTCCGAGTGGTTCGTTCACAATTGGGGGGGGCCCACTTGGGAGAAGTACAAAAAAAGTGATGGAACAAACGCGAGAAGAAAATGTGCCCAAGCTGAAAATTGATCAAACAGCGCATATTTTTTCTCCCCTTTATAGACTTTCACCCAAACCGTTGAATTAATGCCCAACTGAGGAATTTCAAAAATGGCTTGCTTGGGAGGATGGTTAAATACAGAACTTCAATAACTTGGCCTTCATTCATCCTTTTATGGTCTACCCCAAATGACAACTTTTTTTTTCTTACAAAAAAAAAAGGATGGCCATTATCAAATATGTAATGTTTATGTACAAATGGGACAACGCGGAGCGCTACCAAAAAAAATGCACAATGCTCTTGGAAAAAAAAAAAAAAAAAAAAAAAAAAAAAGAACAAATGAGTAACTTCAATTTTTTCCAACCATTACAACATTCCAAATTTTTCAAAAGTGATAATTTTCAAATTCTCTTTTTTGCATCTTGCCCAGGAAAAAATTGTGCATTTTTGATAGATAAAACAAGAGGAGAAAAACATTCACAACAGGGCAAAAGTGGGAACGGTGGGACCTACTCAATTACGCCCACTATTGTAGAACACAAGTGAGCTTCCTCTTAAAGAGGCACAAAGAAAATACATCTGCGTAAAACCCATCCTAGGGAACCCATTTGGTACGTTCGCCAAAAATAAATCAGGCACAGGGCAGCACGTGAGGCCAAGAGTCGTTTGTCCTACCCCAGAGCAGGGACAATCTGGTACATTTACAGTTGCGCTACGCACACGTAATTACATACGTACATGGTACCCAGAGTGTACAGATTTGTGTAGGTATATCTACTGCGCCGTAGTTCCAACATGCTCCCGCGCCTCAGTTGCACGAAGAAAAGGCCCTATTCATACAAAACATGTGTTACCCAAAAAATGAAAACGAACGTAGAAAGGATGACCAACCGGCAGAAAATACAGAAAGTGCCAACACATTAAAGAAAGAGTTCAGTGAATTATACACCAACGAAGGTTGCCAACATTGCGAAAAGGGTCAACCAGGAGATACCTCCCATGTCGTTAGCAGTGGGAATGGCGGGAAAAAACGAGAAACTGCCACGGAAAAGCATAACCGTGAAGAAATTCACGAAACCTCAAATGCGCATGAAAAGAAGGAGAACGGTGGGGTAGACCAAAATGGACAAACCAATAGTGAAAAAACGAACACAAAAAAGCATAAATCCTCAACAGATGAACCACCAATTGGGAAGAAAAAAAAAAAGAGAAAAAAAAAATTTAATGACAATGAAGTGACCAAGCCATCTAAACAAATGATTAGAATAAATTACCTATTGCAAGCATCATTTCTAATGAATGAATTTAACCCGAACATCTCAAGGGAGTATATCAAAACGATGAAAAAACTTTCGAACAAGTTCTTAATAAAATACGACAAAAAATTTAAGAAACTCTTCTGCAAAAAATGCAACTCAGTCCTCATCCCAAGTGCTAGTTGCAAAGTATCTGTTAACCCACTAAATTTGAAGAAAAAAGAAAATAACAAAAATGAGGAAATGAGTAGCAATTTGAAGGGGAAGTTGAGAGATGATTTTCTTGTTTCATACCGTTGTAACTATTGCCAGCACGACACGAAATTTGTTTACGAAAATAGTTTGACTGCTAAGCGCGTGAATGAAGCGGAGGCCGTCTGACGGGGATTCAGATGATAAGTGCATGAACAAAAGCGAATGTCCAACTGTATATACATGTTTATTAGGAGGGGGGGTGCTCCGCAAAATTGGAACAAAAATTCTGAGCAATTGTGTGCAAAGGTAAGACATTTTAAAAGGGGAAAAAAATCCACCCAACCCCGCTACATGTGCACACGCAGCTTGTAGAAATTGTAATCTTTGTTCTGCTAAAACCAGAAATGCGAATAATGGGAAAAAATGAAACAGAGTATAGCAAGACGAAGTAAACAAAATTACAAACAATAATCCATTTCCACAAGGAAACTTATAAAATGGAGTTTTTTTTTTTTTTTTTTTTTACTGCTTTTTTTAAATTTATATCATAAATATCAACAATTAGGGAACGCCAGTTATGAAGAACAAGAAAATCTATCTGGCCCATTTTTTTTTTTTTTTTTTTTTTGTTTGAAGTGTCCAGATTTTTTTCAACTGCACTTCATTTTCTCATTCACAAAAGGGAAGAATAAAAATATTCAATAGAATCTCTGTTTATTGAAATTTTCGTATAAAATTTTCCCAATTAACAAACTACCTTGAAATTAAGCCTTTTGGCCATTTCAACATATCTACAAATTTGTGCACATGTGTGTGTGTGTGCGCGAAGAGTTGCATATATAAATGCGCATTTGTATGTATATATATCATATGGCATATGTTTACCCATACAAATTGACACTCCCTTTTCAGTAGAAATTTATTCATTCCTTTTTTTTTTATCACGAAATGATAGGCTCTTTCTGTGTAAAAGTTACTTTCCACAAGTGACAGTTCCTACCGCTACGTATAGAGTTGTTAAAGTTAGAGAATTCAATAGAAAAGTTATTGGAATGGAAAATATGAATTTGGCATAGCAAAATAAAAAATATATATTTTTTTAATGAGCAAAATTGATAAAAATAAAAATAAAATTCTCGAATTTTTCTTAAAAAAAATATGACCATGCAACAATATTTTTTTCATGATTAAAATTAAGTCACAATATCGAAAGCTAGCCATCTTTTTTTTTTTTTTTTTTTTTTTTTTTTTTTTTTTTACAACAGTGCAACAATCTTGCTTGTTGCTGTTGGTGCATTCGCATGTTATTTCTACTTTGTATTACACAAAAAAAATGGGGTACAAATATTTTTTCACGAATATATGAATTTTTCAAGATATTTGCGCTTGTATATGTTTCTTCTAATTCATCAATTTTTAACATCGGCTTTTTTTGTTTTATTGTGTTTTTTTTTCCAGGTCATCATCTACAGCACTTTTTTTAACATGTACACATGTGTATACGTAAAATAGCCTTTTTTTTTTTTTTTTTTTTTGTACACTTATTTCTTCGTATAGCTACCAGCAACAGGGTAAAATGCACATGAACAAATTTTAAAATAGCTTTTTTTTTTTTTTTTTTTTTTTTTTTTTTTGTACATGTAAATGTTACCCATAAGCATGCTTTAAAATTTTTATTTTGTTTTTTGCTTTTCATTCTCTGCACTTCTTTTTTTTTTTTTTTTTTTTGTATTAAAATTGTGATGTTGTTTACGTATAAATACAAATATGCATGCATTTGTATAATACGTCCGTCCCTTTGTTTTTTGTAGTAACTTTTAATTGGCTAATTTGTAATAACATAAGGGGGGGAAAAAAAAAAAAAAAAAGAAAGAGGCTACATAGACCATTTTTGCGTGTCACTTTTGTGCACCATTTTTACTCACCTGTTGTAATGAATAATCCCATCAGCGATGGACCCGAACGACAATAAAAACGTGGACCCGTCAGTCGACTCAACAGGTGAAAGACAGGAAAACGCAGTAGCAAGTATCGAAACGCAGGATGAAAACCCAAAGAAGATAGATGAAGAAGAAAGAATTTCAGGCGTAGAAGTAAATGAAAATGCTCCAACTACTGCCAATGATGTTGTAAATGACACAAAGGCGGGGACGACGGGCTTTGATACTTCGAATAAGGATAACAACTGCAGCATGGATGCTTCTATCAAAGCGACCAAACAACTGACGCAAAATGGGGAAATCAGAGAGGGGGGTAATGGCCTGAATGTGGAAGACGCGTCCAAATTGGTCAAAGAAGGAGATGAGCACGTGAACAAAAATGAGACTTTAAAAGAGTGGGAACAAGAAGCTAAAAAGGAAGCTGAAAAGGAAGCTGAAAAGGAGAACGAAAAAGGGGTTCAACATGAGGCTGTGGAGGAGCACCAAAAAGAGAACTTTCCAAGTAGCACAGTCAAACCACTTGAGGGTGCTCCCATGAGCAAACACCCGAATATCACCTTTTCCCCGAAAGCTCCCCCCACAGTTATGAACAGCGAGCCGTTATACATCGAAGTGAAAGGCCTCCTGCAGGTCCTTAATCCTCAGGATTTTGCCAAAAATATGAGCATGGAAAGTTTAAATTTAGCAAAAAAAAACGAAAATGTACCGATCAACAAGCGCTCACATAGTGTGCCATACAAAGGAGTTTCGAAAAGCATTCCAAAGGACATTAACAAGCAAAACAGTAAAAGCAGTAATACAGCTCCTCAGAAGTTTCCAGGGATGCCCAAATCAGCCGATCTGATAAAAAGGCCCCCCCTGCCAATTAAGTCACCCATAATAAATCCACCAATTACATTGAACAAAAGTAACCTTCATAAGGAGGGAATTACGGGGAAGGCGTTAGACACTGGTAAAGGGAAAAGCATTTTTCGAAATTTACCAAAGAAAATTCCTTCACCGGAAGTAGTAAAGATAAAGCCCAAAGGAATGATTAAAATGAATTTTGTTCCATCTAAAGAAATTAGCAAGGACGAAAATGGGAAAGTACTACTGCCAAAAGAAAAAACATCTTTGAAAATTCCTCCAAAAGTGTTACCCTTTTTGATTAAAGAGAAAAGTGTTAAGCATAAGGCTCCTCCCAAAGGTAACATAAAACACACGTTGCATTATCTTAAAAGGGCTGCAGAAATAGGAAACAAAGAAGTTGATGTATCTGCGACAGAAAGGAAAGAAGTTCTAAATGGGACCACTAGTAATACAAGGAAGAGCTCACTAGTCACTCGAAATTTTATAGAGAAACCCAAGAATGCACAAAAAACTAGCCCCCTAAAGATGGAATCTGTGAAAAGAGGAAAGGTAATTTTAGCCAAAAAACCCATTTCCAAATTGGTAGGCGAATCTAAGACAATGGGAAAGGATAGAAAGAAAAAGGTTCTGCTTAAAAGTATAGAAGGGAAAGAAGCACAGCCTTCAGAGGTTCCTCTGGACACCTCTGCCCCTAAATTAGACGACGACGCAGGTGCAGATATTGAGAAGAGTCCCGAAAAGGGGGAAAAATCGACCGAGAAAGGGGACAAAACGAACAATGAACAGATAAACGTAAATGAAGATACAAAAGAAGAACAAATTCCCCCGGTAGATAAGGAAGAGGTTGTAGTAGTTGATACGGAACATATCACACAAAGGGAAAAAACGTTAGAAGAAAAGAACGAATCAGAAATGGAAAAATATGGGAAAGACATGTACGATTTGACCAGAAGCGAAACGGAGAGGCCAGAAGAGGCAGATGAAGTGGAGGGGGAAGTGGTCGCGGCAGAACGGGTAAAAAAGGTGGACGATGGGGATGAACACGCCGATGCGAGTGGCGATAAGGACTTGGACGCAGGGAAGGGAGAAAAAAAAGGGGAAAAAGAAGATAAAGCGGAAAAAGGGGATGGTGAAAAGGAAGAAGGAAATTCGGCTGATGTTCGAAAGGAGATAGGGCCGAAAGAGTTGGAAGATGGAAAGAAGGGCGATGAAATGGTTCAACCAGAAGAAGAGAAGAGAGACGAAACGATCCAATTAGCGGAATCGTCGAAACCGACACAATCAGAATCAGACGAAATAAAGAAAGGGATGGAAAAACTGAACGAAGCGAAGGAGTCAAAAAAAACAAAATCCGAGGTAAAGAAAGGCGCTGACCATAAGATAAGTAAAAAGGTGCCAAAAAGAGGCGATAACGCACCTACAAAAAAGGATGAGGGTGGATCTC
The DNA here is from genome assembly GCF_000006355.2 of Plasmodium knowlesi strain H. Classification (NCBI taxonomy): domain Eukaryota; phylum Apicomplexa; class Aconoidasida; order Haemosporida; family Plasmodiidae; genus Plasmodium; species Plasmodium knowlesi. Next base: position 86,897 of record NC_011913.2, on the reverse strand, counting down.
CGCTAACCATGAAAGCAATTGGAAAGGCACCCTTATCCATGAAAACTATTGGGAAGGCGTCTCTAACCATGAAGTCCATTGGGAAGGCTCCGCTATCCATGAAATCCATTGGGAAAGCGCCTCTATCCATGAAGACCATTGGAAAGGCATCTCTTACCATGAAAACTATTGGAAAGACACCTATAACCGTGAAGCAAAGCACAAAGCCTGAATTGGCCTTAAAGCATAAGGCAACGATGAAAGGCATCCCAGGGTTACTAAAATTAAAGACAGATGTTACAGGCAACGTAAAAGAAAAGAAGGGCGTAAAAAATGAAAAAAGCGGCGACCCGATAAAAAGTACAACTAGCAAAAATTCGCCCCCAAGAAAGAGCACCCTCTTTTTGAAGAAAGTTAACACTTTAAAGAAAGCTACATTGAGCAAAAATTCATTGAAAGATTTAGATGCAGAAAAGAAGAAGCTTATAAAAAAGCTAGATACATCTATGAGTGATAAAAATGAGAAGATAGATGCAGAAAATGATTCCATTTCCATGCCCAGTAAAAATGTGTCCAAGAAAATTTCTTCTACATCTATTAAAAATGCCTTGTCCATTTTTAAGAAAAAAACGTTGAGTAAGTCCAAGACGGACAGCATTCATGAGCTCATGTCGAGCGAAGGAAACAACAAAGCAATCGTGTCGTCTAAGTCAGAAAATATTCACAAGGTGTTAGAGCAAAAGAAGAAGGAGAGAGAAAATGAAGCAGATGAGTTATTTACAAAAAGGTTGCTAAGTTCGAAGGATTTAAGAGCGGGTTCCAAATCCAACTCATTTGATGAGAACAATCATCAAAATCAAAACCCAAATGAAAATGAGAATGAATCTCCTCCTCCCATGGAGAGGAACGAAGAAGTTGTCGGATCTAAGGGGGATGAAGAATTTCCGAGGATGGTAGTAAAAAAACCCTCTTTGAAGAAATCCAAGTCGTTCAAAAAGCTCAAGTCCAAGTCGAGCAAAAAAATGAGCATGAGTGATGACATTTCAATTGGGGAAGAAAAGGTAACTAAAAAAATTGCCAAGCTCAGTAGCTCCAGGAAGATAAAAAGTGCTGTGTCCCAAATGAAAGAGGAGAAGAAAATGAAAAAGCTGAAATCAGAAATATTGAACAAGGGAGCGAGCAACCTAATCAAAATGAAAGATAAGAAGGGACCCAAGAAATATAAGTCTACAACTGGAAATGGGAACAGTAAAAATGTCAAAGAAGGAATGGGGGGAAGCAAATCCTTCATGGAAAAGGAATTAGTAAAAATGAAGTCTTTTAAGGATAAATGGAACAAGGATTTTGTAACTCCAAGGATAGGAGGCATGGGTTCATCCAATAGTTCTTTTGCTCAGGACAAATCGGAAATGTCAGAAGTTGATGCATCGGGTGATAACGCTTCGCACTCGATTACCTCTCCTTCGGTGGCGTCCAAAAAGATGCGGAAGAAGAAGAAAATGAGCAGCCGCGCGGATGGAATCGTGAGCAACCGCATAAATGGCCTTACCCGCACAGATGACGCTCCAAAAAAGAGGGGAACCACGAAAAAGGCTAAAAAAATTGCCGCGAGCTCCAGCATAAAATCCATGGATCATAGAATTATGAACGACTTGGAGCAAGAAGCACAACCACTCCCGGGCACACATAAAGACAGCGTGACCACGACCACAAGTGCGGAAGAAAGAAGAAACAGTGGAGAAGCAAGCACAGGAATGTTAAAACTGAGAAACGCTTCTCTGTTAAATTTTAACCGAATAAAATCTGCAAACACGTTGAGGAATTTATCAGTCCAAGTGAAGTTAGAATCTCCTCCTCCCCCCATGGAAGAGGCATCCCAAGGGGAACCCAATTTGAAGGTAAACAATTTATGCTCGAAAACGCCAGCGGTGGGTAGAAGGTCAAGTGGAATGATCACGCAAAATACCAGTTGGATGTTTGGCAAATGTTGTTCAGTGGGGAATAGTAGCAGTGAATATGTATATGAGAGAAAAGAACCTGCGATTCAGAACTTTAGCTCCCTCTTTAACGTGAATAATAAGTATATGCCGGTAAGCACGAATTTGCAAATGGCTCTCCTGTCTGGCAACAGCGTAAAGCTCTCAAATGTTTACGAGTCTGATTTGCTGGGGAGGGGTGCGTGGGCGCTGAACAGAGAGACTCTGCGTGGGTCTCTCAAGGGCAACACAGCGAGTGTGGGGGGTCCCTTGCGCAGACCGGTGAGCGGGTTGATGAGTAGGCCATCGTCCAGGCCGATGGGCAGGTTCATGAGTAAGCCGCCCAGCAGGCCGATGAGCAGCCAAGTGAACGGTCAGATGGGCAACCACATGAGCAGCACACTTAGCTATCAACTGGACGATCAAATGGCAAGTCAGATGAGTGGCCAGATGAATGGCCAGATGAGTGGCCAGATGAATGGACAGATGAGCGGCCAGATGAGCGGCCAATGGAGCAGCCAACTTAGTCACCAACTGGACGGACGGAATAGCCTCCCCCTGAGTTGCAAAATGAATTCTGGATCATACTCCAACAAATCGCTCCTAAATAATAGCAGCTCCCTGGAGTTAAGAAGAAGGCCATCCTGCAACACAACAGTGAATTACTGCAGTTGTATATAGAAAGGGTGGTTGAGGGGGAGGTGCTGAGAGAGACACTGCCCGGAACGGTTCCCTGCGTTGATCCTTCCGAACGGTTTAGAGTACTTCATGGTAGATAATTTATCCCGTGGAGAAGTTTCCCTCCCGAAATGTGAAAACGCGTGACCAAGTTACAAAATATATACACAAGGACATACGCAGGTACTACATACATTATTTCAACATTTTACCAACGTGGTGTTTTTTTTTTTTCTGTTTTTTCCATCCTTCTTTTTCATTATCAAAAATGGTTACCCTTTGCTTGTTTTTGTCTTCAACCGTGTCGATAATTCTTTCGTAGAATTAAAATTTCGTAGTATTACACCCTTACATGGCATGAGCAATATAATTATTTATTTTACAACCTAAATGGGGGGGGGGATGCACTTTTTTTTCCCCCCTCTCCTGCTGGGTGTTTCTCTCTTTCCATTATGTTTTCCTTTTGTTTTGTCTATTTTTTCCTTTTTTTTCTTTTTTTCTTTTTTTCTTTTTTTCTTTTTTTCTTTTTTTCTTTTTTTCTTTTTTTTCTTCTTTTTCTTTTTTTTTTCGTTCCCTTTTTGTTCCTTTTTTCGTTCCTTTTTTCGTTCCTTTTTTCGTCCCTTTTTTCGTCCCTTTTTTCGTTCCTTTTTTCGTTCCTTTTTTCGTTCCTTTTTTCTTTTCCCGATCCGCAAGAATGCGCATACACACATAGGTTACCCTCATGTGTGACTACATGCACAACGAGTACGGTGAACATTTTTTCGTGTTCTCTAGGCAGTCGAAAAAAAAAAAAAAAAAAATAGGGTAACTTTTGCAAAATTAAAAAGAGGGGCGTTCACGAGGAGGGAAAAATAGATCACTTAATTATTACTTAGGTCAAATTGGCCATTAAAAAAAGAGGTGAATTTTTGCGAAATAAATAAAATAAATGAAATCAAAAAAGGGGGGGCATATATCGTAAGACAGGTAGAAATGGCTTCTTCCTAATATACTCATATGTTCTGTTGTGTGTGTGTGTGCTTTTTTTTTTTTTTTTTTTTTTTTTTTCTTCCTTTTCCCGTTAGTTGTTAGTATTTGGTTTCACCTGGTACTTGTTCAAGTGTTCTTTCAAGTGGTCATTTTCGTGATACAGGTGGTTGATATGCCTTCTATATAAATCAATTTGCGTTTTGTACATAGACGGGAGGTTTCCTTGGTTACTGGAATGCACTGGTTGTGTATACCCTGATTCTCCGCTGCTACAGAGTAGTGGTCTTAAATCTGTTGAGGCCCCCTTCTGTGGCTCCCCTTTCGCGCATACATTAACCGAGTGGGCCTTAACGAAACGTTCATTTTTTCTAGTGAGTCTCTGCTTGTTCTTCAACAAATTGTGTGTGTAAAAGAACAAGTCATTTATAACACTTTGTTGGAGCTGAATTAAACTTAAAGTGTCATTATAACTCTCAATTAACGAAGTTAGCATTTGCAAGGTTTTCTTTTCTGAGTGGGCAGAGTGGTTCACCAGATCATAGGGTGGGACATGGACATGCTTTACCAAGACTTGGTTGTTAAAAATGTTGAAATTATTGTGCTTATCATATGTCATAATATTTTCTGTGTATGTAGAAAGAGACAAATTATTTTTATACAATATTTCATTAATATGAGTTATATCATTTTCACTTAAAAAATTTGGCGAGGAAAATTTTGTATTGAATTTTGTTTTTCTCTTTTCTTCTTCTTTTGCTTTTTTTCTTTTTTGCTCTTTTAACTGCAAAAAGTTCAGGATATATTTATTTGCATAAATTATATTTTCACTGTCATATGTTATTTCCTGCTTGTAATCATTCGTGAGTTTTCTTCCTTTGTGTTCATTTTTTATGGTACTCAACAAATTTAGTTCTTTCAGGAGGGAAAAGTTTTTAACCAGTCTGTTGGCAATTTTTATTTTGTCTTCCTTGTAGGTATCTTCGCACTGAATGTCTTGGCTAATTAATTTGTTTACATCTCCGCTGCTCATTTTTGTGTGTCTCCCCCCCTTTGGTTGGTTAATTCATTTTTTTTTGCTTGTCCGGGTACCTCTGCGTGGGGTCATATGTACGTACGGTACGCGTATGTGGATATATGCAAATAGCCATTCATGTGTTTTTTCCCCACTTGGGGGTTGCCTTATTTCCCCCTTTACTGTAAGTCTTCCCCTTGCGCTATGTTGGCCTCTTTAACAGTTGTAAAAATGTTTAGTGCTAGCTTTTACAATTTTGCACCTTTCTCGTTGTTGTCGCGCCAGCCATGCTTGTTCGCTCCTCAACTCTTTATGTGAATTTATCGTCCAGCTCCAATCCGTCCCTGGCATGGAGAATGAACATATATTGATGCATGCGTGGGATAATTATACATACCTATTTCGCGCATGTGATAATGTGAAAGGGGCAAAAAAAGGAAAGAAATGACGTGGAAATAAAATTACCAGTGGGGCAAAGAAATTGGGGGGGGGGAAAAAAAAGTTCACCAGGGGTCGGACGCATATGGTACAACGCGTGTTGCGTTATATTATACATGAAGTACATTTTTTTCTCTTTACCTGCCATATGCACATATAATGCGCACATGAGCACATCATAACGTAAGAAAAATGTACTTCATGTATACACATACAAATTTCTGTCATGCGACGAATGAGAAAAAAAAAAAAAAAAAAAAAAAAAAAAAATTACACAAAATGAAAAGTTTCCCTGCTTTCATGCAAATTTGTTTGTGCAAGTTATTGGTGGCATTCGTTTTTTCCATGGCCATTTTTTTAAACCACTTTTTTTTAGGCATCATACAAATGTTCAGCGTTTTGCGTTTTCCTTTTTTCAAACATTGCATTCGTTTAGCGGAGTGCTCAGCTCGTTTGCCTTTTCTTTTTTTTTTTTTTTAAACCCCCATTTTCGACTACGGGGAGACCGCATGAATTCTTTAATTTATCGAACTTTGCGTTTTTGAATTTTCGAGAATTCTTTTAAAAGCGCGAAATGTGGCCACTGCTGCTGCAGTTCTTGCAGCTTTGTGAGCAATTCTTTTAGAGGCGTCCCTGCGTTGTTCGCTTCCCTTTTGAGTGGAACGCAAGCCGTGAAGCCGTTTTTTTGTCTTATTGTCTTTGTTTTGTTGTCTCATTGTTTTGTTTTTTATTTGTTTTGTTGTCTCATTGTTTTGTTTTTTATTTGTTTTGTTGTCTCATTGTTTTGTTTTTTATTTGTTTTGTTTTTTGTTTTTTTGTTTTTTTGTTTTTTGTTTTTTTGTTGTTTTGTTGTTTTGTTCTGTTTTTTTTTTTTTGTCCCGCGTGACTTCTCCACCGCGGTTGCTGTCCTCGTGGGAAATTTTAACGTTAAGCTGATGTGTATGTTGTACACATTTACACACATATGTGTAACCAGTGCGAACTCCCATTGTGTTTAAAATTGGGATCGTTTTTTCCCCCAGACACACCCATGTCTGTTGTCTAACCACTTGTACATTGCCAAGTAACATTCCTTCAGTGCGCCCCTATTTTTTCTCTTGTGCAAAAAAAAAAAAAAAAAAAAAAAATGTTCTGTTGTTCGAAAAACATATTAGACGCGGTGGATAAGAGAAGAAGGAACTATGGAATGTACACGGAAAAAAAGACAAACAATGAAGGAAATGAATTAATATCAATATGTGATAATAAAGTATCCGTCGTTAACATTTTAAGAAGAGGAAATGAGTCGACGCCCAAAGCAAAGGAAGCAAAAGGAGATATAATTAAGAAGATACCGCCGGTGTCTAAATCCAGTGTGCTGAAATATTATGAAGCTAACATTTTGAAGGAAAAATGTTCCAAGGGGGTATCCCTTACAGATGTAAAAAAAAACCAAGAAGTGAAAAAAAAAAAAGAAGAAGATACACGCAAGTCACACCATGATAAATATAAGAAGGATGTTATTGAGGACAAGCTCCAGGAGGATGAGCTTACTCATTTGAACACGAAGTACAAATTTAAAGCTTTGGAGGAAATACAGAGACAGCTGAAAAATTGCTTAAAGGAGCAGGAATTTAGCATCCACGATGATATTTTGTTCTTGAACATATACAAACTAACCCACAAGAAAATGTACTCCCTGATGGAAAGGAAAAAGAAGAGTGTGGTAAGTTTGGACGAATCCCCATGGTATACTTGGGTGTCTGCGGAGGTGTGTACGTGTATGTGAATGTCTATACCAGTGTGTATGCGTGGACTTACCCCACTAATGGACAACAAAACAGATGCCCATCCCTTTTTCATCCTGCTCACAGGGTTACTATAACTGTAATGAAATCCTGGACATGATAATGAAGGGGAAGCTCCACAAAAACAGCCTAATTAAGCGAAAGTCGGAAGTGGATTATGTGTATCTAAAAGAAAAAATCAGGGAAATTCATTTTTTAAAAAATATGGAGCTACAGTATTATCTCAGAATTAAGAAGAACATACCCTCCATGAAATCTAAATTTGAAGAAAAGTACACAAAGGAAAATTCTCTATTTCTGGAATTCAGTGAAGCATTATTAGCGGAAAAGGTAAAGTCATTAAAACAGTTCTTTGTTTCTCCCTACTGTAAAAATATTGTAGAAATAGTTTTAATACCTAAGAAGAAAGATTGGAACACATTATATGGGTATCATAAAATTTTTGTGGATCTATTTGTAACAAAACATATTTCTGTATACTTTTATCACATCATTGAGAAAAAAATGGAAAAGCATAATTTGGCAGAGAAGACAGGTCCTGTACAGTTAAGAATAAAATTGAAGACAAATTACCCACAAGCCATAAAAACCATTTTCAGGTACATATACGACAAGAATTTGAACCTTCACGAATTAGATTTTAAATTATTAGTGGCTGTTTATATGGAGTGTGTTAATTTGAAAATTCTGAGCATCATGGATGACGTGATTGAGGTGATTTCTCAGAAGGCTACCTTCGACAACATCATTGGGGTGCTGAGCCTCGCGTCCAGCTTTAAGCAGATCGGGATTCCCTTGTTTAACGACTTTGCGCGAATCATTTCGGATTCAGGGGGATACCTCTTTGCGAGTAAGTCAAACGAAGCGCAGTACGCGGTAGCGCATGTGTGCATGTGAAAATTTAAAAAAAAAAAAAAAAAATGTGCGTTTGGCCCTTCCCTACGATGGATCGTTTTCCCTCACCTTTTCCACCTTTTTACACCCCATTTATCCAGAAAATTACCACTACGTGCTGGACAGCGAAACGTACAGCCACTTCCTCAGCAGCGACAACCTCATCGTGAACGAAATGAGGCTCTTCATCGAATCCATAAAGTTCATAATCAAGAACAACTGTAACATGAAAGAACAGAACTTAATTTTCCAGAACATCAGATTCAACCTGCTATCTGTGGAACACCTCGAAGAAATTTACCAGTACATAAAGAATTGTTTCGAAGACATTATACATAGCAAGTACGATGAGACGAATTTCATTTCCATGAGGTATCGACACTCCAAGTTGAAAATAAAGGAAGAATATCCAAATAATGAGCACAGGAAAAATTCTAATGAAGCAAATGCTCCCAGTAAAGAAGGTGCAGACGGGGACAAATCAGATGATGTAAAGGAAAACGAAGAAGTGGCACCTGTTGAAAGACCCCCCAATTTTTCATTTTCTGAAGAAATAAAACATTTAAACGAATTTTACAAAATAATAAATAAAGAAGCATTTGAACCCCCATATATTAGTAAAAAGAAAAAAGAATTATCCACTAAAGAAATAACCATTTGCATGAACAATATTTACAACATCCTTTTTGATCACATTTTCAAAAAAATAGGAAATAAAAAAGAGGTAAAGGAGAGATGCAGGATATGGAAAGATAATAAAAACTTCTTGTGTGTAAACGATTTTACCAATGAGAATTATTCTTTCCAATTAGTTAAAAAGAAAGAGAGTACAGATAAGTATGCTTTCACACATGGGGACGAAAGGTTGATAAGTGAATGTAAGTTGGTGTACCAAATTGTACAAAGCAAAGAGAGTAATATTTCCATTGGAGTCATCTTAAAAACGAAAGAATTAAACAATTTGTCCCATCCACAGAATTGTAAAATCCCAATGATCTTACTTGAATGCAGTGATCAGCTGGTCATTTATTTTGATTTTTTTGTAAATGATTTTTATGTGTGCAATTTTGACAATAACAGCTCCACGTTATTGAACAGGACCAAATTGAATATACATGCACATGAAAATAAATTGCAAAATGGGGACATGATTATTTACAACGTAGCCGTTATAAATCAAGCTCTCGAAATTGACATCAGAATATTACCAAAGGGTATCAACTTTTCGTTTTCCTTTCCGCTGCTAAAACCGACCATTTGGGGAGGGCAGGTGATAAAGAAGCCCTTTATCCACGTGGCGCCCTTTTTCGCCCTCAAGGATGCCTTAGACTCTATTTCCGTGCCCATCGTAAAGTTCTGAGTGCGCCCAGGCGTTTGCAGAAGAAAGCAGACTGGTCACATGTAAACATGTAAATATGTGTGTGGTATACGTGTATATATGTACATGTATGTACACGTAAACGTGTTTGTGTTGATTGCTTATGTTGTTTGTCATTTGCTTCTTTTACCGTTTTCTGTTTTTTTTTTGTTTTTTTTTTGTTTTTTTTTTGTATCTAGCGTCACGGGACCTAACCCACATATATGCTTTATTTTTTTAATCCCATTATGGCCATGACCCCCCTTTGTGAATTTACTTTTTCACATGATAATTTTTTTTTCTTTTTCTTTTTTTGCGCCAAAAGAGTTCTTTTTAATTTGTATAGTGCAATGTACATGAGTTCATCACATGTGCATTTATATGTGTACAAAAGCATAAGCATATGACATGCTTCCGTTCATATGTGAGATCTGTGTGCGCGGTATGTATGCATGGTATACACTTTTATATATACACAGGAGTGTATGGGTGGACCGCTGAGCATTTTGCCAAAGGGATAGATATAAGCAGCGCTTTGTTGCTCTTTTTGCTAGTATTTCGTTTTTAATTTTAAAATCTTTTTTTTGTAGTTTTTAAGTTAACCTGCTTTTTGGTTTTTCTCCTTCAGAGTTATTATTTTTTTTTTTTCTTCTTTCTCTTTCCACGTTGCTATGCATTTTTTTTTTTTTTTTTTTTTTTTTTTCCTACACAATTCTGCCTTCTTTTTTTTTCCCCCCCCCCTTCAGCAACAATTTAATACTTTTCTGTTTTGTGAAATTATATAACAGTTTTTAAACACTTTAAAGTTTTTCACAATTATAATTAAGCACAGATGTTTTTTCATCTGGGTTGAATCTGTCACATGATGTGATAATTGCTAGGCGTCCCTTCCCTTCTTTTTTTATGCATGAAAGTTCTTCAACACAGTAGAGCACGTCGCGGCGCCACACCTCTCACTTTTGCATCTTTTTGCCCACCCAGCACACTAAACGGAAAAAGGAAAAAGAAAAATTCGAGAAATTAGCAAAATTGGCAAAAAGAGTCCTTCTTCCGAATATACCACTTTTTTCCCATCTACAGACCAATCCAGCAAAGATGACTAACAAATTTTATAAGGTATCAGAGCAAGTGTGTGTACGCTGAAATTCGGTTCTCTGGTTGACTGACTGATTCATTTTTTTTTTTTCTTTTTGCAAAACGAGAGATATATAAAACGAATGCACAAGAAAAAAAAAAAAAAAAAAAAAAAGGAAAAATATATAACGTAGTATACATAGAAGGTAAAAAAAAAAAAAAAAAGGAACAACTAAAAACATTAACACATAAACAAATTGACAAATAAAGAGTCACAAAAGCGCCAAATTAACGAATTGGCTAGCCAACCAGCACATACGCACAAAATATTTGTATGTTCAATTTTGTGTGGGTATTTTGGTTACCACTTAAAATAATGTCGCTTGTCAAAGTGTGTTCTCATTTGCTTATAGTTATTTTATTCCTTTTTTTTTTCTTTTCATCATCCTGGGGACAACCAAAGATGAATAAACACATCTGTATCTATGGAGGCTCCTTTGATCCAATTACTCATGCGCACGAAATGGTTCTCACCGAAGTCAGCAACCTAGACTGGATAGACGAAATATGGGTGGTCATCTGTAGGTGTCGAGACGATAAACACCTAACAGAATTCCAACATAGACATAATATGTTCTCCCTAATCATGAATAATAATTCACCTAAAATGTTAAAAAATAAAATTTTCTTAAAAGATATTGAAAGCAAAGAAACCACCACTCCAACTTATGATTTGCTCAAGATGCTAAAGGAGAAATATCCAAATTATACTTTTTACTTTACTATTGGATCTGATCTACTGAATGACATTTTTTCTTGGGATAATGGAGAACAGCTAGTTGCAGAAAATAAATTCATTATAGTCGAACGGGGGAATTTTAAAATTGATGAAAATATCCTTAAGAAATTCCCAAGTTACTATTTAATCAAAATTGAAAATATGTCTTTTATTAATTATATTTCTTCAACTGATGCCAGGAAGATATTATCAGAAAAGAACAACTCGGAAGATCTGCAGAAGTATATCCACCCTGTCATTATTAATTATATAAAGGAACATGACTTGTATGAGAACAGCTCAACGTAGTTCTCAGCTTAGCGCTTACGTGAAATTAGTTTTCTATCACTATCCCAGTTGGGTTGGGCAATAAAACCACCTCTATTCGCCGCTCCCCCACCCCCCATATATACACACACAAAAACCATCTCATTGCTCCGTAACTATATATTATATATCACCAGTTCTACAATGCGAATTTCGCAGTACATGTCACGCGTTAAGCATATTTACATACTTTCTTCCTTCTTACCCCCCACATTGTAAAATTTGGCTCCTTATTTTTTTGAAAATATGTTTTGAAGTAATAATTAAATATTTTCATGTTACGTCTTAATAAATGTAGACGTTTATTTTTGAAAATAAATAGACGATATATTATTTATTATTTTTTTCAGCAAAAGTATGTGTCACCGTATGTGTCTCCTTTCTTTTGATAAAAGGTCAGTAATTCGTGGAAAAAAGGGGAAACCATCAATGCATGTTTTTTTTTTCGTTAATTGGCTTTATCTTCGTTTTATCCATTTTCTTTCTTTCTTTTTTTTTTTTTTTTTTTTTTTGCACTTTCTCCCTTGTGCAACCTGCATTGCCCCCGCCCCCCTTCCGCCTAGATATGCTCCCCTTTTATTTTGTTTTTCCATTCCTTATTCATTTAATAGGATCTCATATGTCACAACTCATTTCATGGGCTAAGTAAAAATTATTTTTTTTAAAGTGACTCCAACAATGCCAATGATAAAAAGAAAGAAATTTGTTCTTGTCATTATTGGTGGGGTACACTACCATTGCTTTAGACATAGTTATGGGTATCACCCCAGGGGGGGCATTTTCAAGAAGTATAACACTTTTTTCCTTTTTTTTCCGCTTTGGAAATTTACGCACCTTTCAAATTGAGCCCATTGGGTGCGCGCTTCAAGCAGATCTACATATTTTAATTTTTTATTCTTCAAGTTTTTTCTTAAAACTACAACTAGGGATGATAAAATTATAAGTCTTCTTTCATCACATTGATTAGATCACCGTTATCCTGATCCTTCTTAATAGGCTCCTCCGAGTTGTTCATTTCTTCACAGTATTTTAAAAAATAGGCATCTGATTCTAAGGTGTTGTTCATATCATCTAACTTATTTTTGTGTATGATGGTTTGATACGGTGCAAAGGATACCATGGCTTTGAACTTACCACCATTCGAATCGTAAAAGAATTTCCCATGTTGTGTTTTTATAAATTCCTTTGTCTTCAAATCATCCTTAAAGGATAAGTACATTCGTGAATGTGTTATATCCCCTCCCGGATTTTTTGGTACACATCCATTAACATAGTAATAATAATCTAATTCATCTTTGAGGTTGCTTGGGAAGGAGTCAAAAAAATTATCTTCACTTAAAGTTGGTGGTAAATGTCGAATGATGATTTTTTTATTATGTACAGAGGATTGTTCCTTTTTCAGTAAAGTTATCAGTATATCTTCTTTTTTTTTTAGTACCTTTTCGTTTTGCAATTTTTTAACATGGTTATTGTCTGCATTATTATTTGTTTTATTATTCCTTGTTATTTTATCATGGTCTTCTGCTTCTTGCCTCTTTGTACTAAGTGATTTTCTATTACATTCGTAGTATTTTAAGTCTTCGTATTTTTTTTTCTTCTCGATGGTGTGTTTTTTGCTATTATCTTCCCGTTCGGTTGGTTCTTTCTTTGCTTCATTGGAGTTTTGTTTGTTGCTATTATTATTTTCATTTTTTTTCACTTTTTGTAATATTTTGTACGGTCTTACGCTTGAATACATTTTTTTTTTTTTTTTCCTTTTTGATTATTTTTATTGTTTTCTTTCACAGTATGAAAGGGGGGGGGGTACTCATCTACTTATAGTTGGGTTTATGCTACAGGTATATATTTCCCGTGTGTGCTTCTATATGTGTTGTTGTGGATGTAGGTGTGTTCTCACACGTATGTGCAGGTTGAACCCTCCCTTCGAAAATAGGCCTCCAAAAGGAGCGTAGAAATTGCATTTACAGCGGGTGTTCACACGTTAAATACGCACTGCATTTTACTTTTCTCATAGAAATGATATTTATTTATTTTGAGGATGGGAGGGAAAAAATTGAAAGGAGTTGCACATTTTATGCCATTGCTCTTGTTATAGTTTCCCACACGGCCAACTGTTCGCGGAAAAAATATCTCCTTGTGTCAAAACAGTAAATGTTAAAAAGGTATGCATATATTATATATACACGTTTCAAGCCACCTCACAGAAAGGCACTTTCTAAGGAGCTTACTCAAAATATATAGATTTCAAACGGAAGTTCCTCCATGCATATAATGCTTTTTTTTTTTTTTTTTTTTTTTTTTATTTCAAACGAATCTACAAACATGTTATGAAAAAATAGTGACTCCATGATGAAGGAAAATATATATGTACATGCGAAAATGAAAAGCTTTGCGGAGTTAAAATTACCCTTTTCTGAGAATAAAATGCACATTAGAAACATCACTTCAAATGAGGAATACGAAGAACTGCAAGTACACCTTTTTCTGTGCGTTTTTTATGCTTGTTTTTTTATGCCTATTTTGTTCTTCGGTTCATGAAGTGGCGTGCATATTACGCGGATTTACACGTTAAAGCGGTTTAAAAAAAGAAGAGTAAAAGAACTGTGAGGCATAGATCAACAGTGCCTGCTTCAACATTATTGTGCTTGTCTTTCGAGGGCATATATTTGCGCTCACCAAACATGTACAAAATTATGCCTGTTCATAACAAAGAAGGAAAAAATGATGTTGCCAAGGTAGGAAATTGCCCCTTGGCGCTTAAAGGGAAAAGGAGTATATTCGACAAATATGCAATATGAATATGTGACTTTCCGCTTTACAGTGTTCTCCAGACCTTTTTCCTGAGTAAAAAAGTCTTTTACAAAAAGGAGAAAAAAACTGCATTAAAATGAATTGCGTTAAGGCGAAATCGGAAGTTGTGAAGGATGCACTGTACTCATAAGAGTCTATTTTTTTTTTTTTTCAACTTTTAGCGTTTTTCTGTTTAGCCATATGTTGTGTTTATTTATAAGTATTCACAAGCCAAAGGCTTTAACTTTTTCAATCGTGTTGTGTTTGCCTGAAACAATGCAAAATAACACGTTTTCCAAACACCCGCAACTACAAAGGTTCAATTTTTGTCCTCCAAGAGGAGAGAGCATGCTTTATTTTGTAAACCTTTTAAAAAATAAAACAATAAAACTTTAGAGGGGGTAGCCAATTTTTTGCAAAATAGTATTTATTCACGTGGGTTACCTCGTTTACCAATCTTTACGAGAATGTTCACAAAAACGAACGCTTAAAGAATTTTCCAGCATTCATCCAAGTAGTGCTAACATTTTTTGGTTAAACTATAACAGTAGCGAATTACTGAAGAGATGTTTTTTTTTTCCTTCACTTATATGCCATGTCGGTAATGGCCTTGTTGTTGGGGAAACATTAACGTGTAAACTGTATTGGGAATTTTATACACCCCACACAACTGTGCCACCTGCGCGAAAATAACCCCCTGTACCATTGTTAAATTTGCATTTGGTTCAACTCACAAAATGTGTAAACTTCGGAATGCTTACAAATTTTTGCTTTACTTATACAACGTTTAACTACGCCGTGCAAACAGAAGAGTTTTACATGAGATAGACGCATCGGTCTGGGAAATATAACAGGCAGTTTAAAGCCTTAAGCGTATAATGCTGATCAATTTTGCTAGTAGCGATCCGGAGCACCCAAATAAGTGATATAAAATGTCCGTACATATAACCATTTAGCAATTACGTAAATAAACACATGGACATTGCTATTCCACATGCCTATCTGTGCAAATAACTGGCGAACTGATATTTTGCAAACATAACAGAAGTGTATTTTTCTAATTTGCCTCTTTTTCATTTCCACAAATTTTGTATACATTTGGCCAAATTGAAACACATGTTATACATGTAACGTGGTGTTACATATAATATAGCACTGAATCATAATTTTGTTTAAGCTGAATAGCATAAAAATAAATGATGTTCATATTAAATTTCACTACTGCGATTTAATAAAACCCCGTTCAAAATTTTGGTGCGAAAATCGCAAGTTATCTTTATCCCCTTTTACATGCGCAAAATGAAAAAAAAAAAAAAAAAAAAAAAAAAAAAACATAGGAATAAGCAAACAAAATGATGAAGCAAATTATGCCGAAACAGAAGCACAGTCGGCAAACATATTTATTCATGTAATAAAATCAATTCTTACATATAGCAAAATTTTAACACAAATAAAGTAGGCAAATTTCTCGTATTTTTTCTTTGAAAAAAACACGCATGATATGATAGCAACATAAATGCAAGCGCCCCCTTCTCGTACGAACACATTTAACGGGTTTGCACAGTACGATATATAACATTATAAACAAAGCGTTGACTGTTACATCTACAATTAAAAAAAGGGTTAAAGAAAATCAACCGATTTGCACAGAAAGTACGCATCAAAAAATATTTGGGCCCGCTCACCCCGCATATACATACTGTTGCAATAGGAAAAGGAATAGAGAAAAGGAGCACCCATTAATGAAGTAACAAATACAATGAAATTTTTCAATATAGTAAATTAAATAATTCTCAGCTGAGAAACATACCAGATTACACATGACAAAATAAAGGTCCCTTTGGCTAAGGGCATATGCATATGTATATACATGTATACATACGTACTCTTACCTATAACGTGGAAGTAAATCGATCTCCCACCATCCGTGTAATGTACCTTTCATGAGGGAACATTTTCAAAATAAGCCTATTGTGTAATACAGAACAATATAATGATTTACAAAATTTATAACTACTCCCGGAAACTTTACGAACACAGGGATAAATTCATGAGATACTTTTCTGCTAAAAATGAATCTGTAAACATTTATCATGATAAATTTCAGAAAAGTGTATATTTCGTGTATGAAAATGCAAACCACTACAATTTCAATGAATACCCAGTAGTTTTGAACCAAGAAAGGCAAGGGCACAATGGGAGAAGAAGTCACGCGAAAGTCAAAACTATTTTATTCGCAAATATGTTGGGCCTAAGTGTGCATTCAAAGGAAGATGAAAATTTAGAAAATAAAGACATAAGTATTAAAAAAAATGAATTTAGTTTAATAAATAATAAAGGCAGAATATCTACAAATTCAAAGGACACCCACAACGTGGAAGCAGACTCTATGCACCCAGGAAAGAGTAAGAAAAAATCAAAAGATGATAAATATGAATATTATCAAGAATTAAGTGAATATAGTAACATGCAAATATTCTCTAGCAATAGCCACCATGAATTGGCCAATGAAATATGCTCCAATTTAGGAATAGGCTTAGGCAGAGCTTATGTCGGAAAATACAGTGATGGAGAAATAGCCCTTCAAATAATGGATGAAGTTAGAGGCAGAGATATTTATATAATTCATTCTACCCCGTCCGGTGGTAAAGATATTCATTCCCGTTTAATGGAATTGTTTTTATTCGTTTCCACGTTAAGGAGATCTTCTGCAAAAAAGGTTACTGCCGTTATACCATACCTAAATTACTCCAGACAAACTATGCAATTGGATCATTTGAATCATGTCCATTCTCTTGGAGCACCTGAAATAGCTATACTATTGCAAGCATGCGGTGTTGATGCAATTATTTCAGTTGATTTACATAGTCCACGAATTGAGGGATTTTCCACGGACGAAAAACTTTTCCAGCCCCCTCTTATGAATATTAATCCCCAATCCTTAGCTGTGGAATATTTTAAAAAAAAAAAACTTCAAAACCCAGTTATTGTTTCGATTGACAATGATGGAGCAGAAAGGACGAAGGAATTCTGGATTCGAATGAAAAAGCATTCTCTTAATGCCGGGTTTACAACGATTGTTTCTAGCGCATATAACGAAATGAACAGTAGAGAAGGGCATCCAAATGATGATGGAAGTGAAGGCAAAAACACGTCTAGTAATAAATATTTTAATATATTTAGTCAAGATAGAAGAAAAAATACCAATACCATCACAACCCCCGTAAAAAATGTAGAAAATAAAAATATAAATTACATAACTCCAAATTCTGAAAAGGAGAAATTTACCATAGTTGGAGATATCAAAGGTTGTGACTGCATTTTAGTAGATGATATTCTGGACACTGGCGAAAAATCTAAAAAAGTTGCAGCTCTTTTGAAAAGTGCTGGAGCTAGCAAAATATATCTTTATGCTACTCATGCTATCTTATCAGACGGATGCATCGAAAATATTAACGAATCCTGTATAGATGAAGTTGTAACTACAAACACTATACATATTCCAAGCAATATATGTTGTGAAAAATTGCACGTTCTGTCAGTTGCCAAATTATTGGCTGAAGGAATAAAAAGAGTTCAGAACGAACCATCACAAAATGCACTGGAAGATTTCTCAGATGGAGAAGTAGTAATAAGGGAAAAATAACCTTTTTTATTTTTTTTTGAAAAAGGTTATATTATCCTAATTAAGGCTTGTGGATGCCAGAAAAGGTTAACATGTAATGCACAACATCTACCTTTTTTTTTTTTTTTTTTTTCTTGTCAAATTATAAGTATTTTTTACAAAAAGATATACACATTTCTTTTATCCTCTTGTAATGTAGAATATTAACATGCCTATAGTTAAAAGAGCATTTAATAAGTTACATCCAACGTCAAGGTAATACATTCCTTTATTTTGCTTGTATATGTTTCCTTGTATCCTGACCTGTGCTTATTTATTTGTTGCTCCCCTCACACTTATATTTACATATTTATTCACTTACCTTTACATTTGTCTTATTAATGAATAAAATGTCTAATTACTCATATGATAAAGTAGAATTTTAGATTTCAATATGAAAACTGCTTCTAATTTTAGTTTAATTACAAAATTAAATATAATTTAGGGAATTACTTAAGAAGAAAAGCGAAACGCTGTATTCTCTTTGTATAAGCTTATTTTTATAGCAAAATTCGTAAGGTATTTTAAAAATAAATTATAGTGTTTCCATTTTTTATAATTACATTTATTTGTATATGAATAAAATTTCTTTTTCTAAAATTTTTTATTTTAAGGAATATAGCATTTATAATTTTGAATAATTTAAGCTTCTATTCATTTTTGAAAACCTTGTAATAGACGTATCTTCAATTGGCATGCAGCATATTTTTCTTTTAAACCTTTTTCCTCGATTCTATTTTAACACATCTACTTTGATGTAATTAGTTAAGCGGTATCCAAGTATCGAGCTACGTGCACTGAGCATACTTTTAATTTGTTATTTTTAACGCATAAAAAAAAAAAAAAAAAAAAAAAAAAATGTACTTCTAAATAGATGAAAGTAGGGATTAACATTAACACACATTTCTGATTATTCTTTAAGCTAGTTATTAAGTTCCATCTATTTGTGAAATACAATATTATTAAATTCTTTATTACAAATGAATTCATAATAGGACAAATGTCTAGAAAATGTGTACATAGTAATCTTATGTTTTGTATTTCAATTTAGTAAATTATACTGTGTAATGGCCTTTTACGTTCTCCAAGTTTCACTTTAAGAGACAAACACTTTTCCTGTATCATCCTGTCCATTAATTTGAACTATAACTTCCCACTACATACAAATGAATTTTGATGATTTTGTTAATGTTATATATGGAAAAGATGTATTTGATGATGAAAACTGCCATTATGTTAAAGAAAACATCTTCCCATATTTATTGCCTGTAATTATCTAACACAAAATTGTATAATAAGACATCATTAATTTCTCTTTTTTATTCACTATTATTATTAGCAATCATTTAAAATTATTTCTTTTTCATTTTACAGGCACTAGAAAAGGTATTATAAAGGATATTCCAATAGAAATATGTAAATTATACTCTTAAGCAGAACACAATTATAAATATCATTTTTTTTCTTTTTTTTTTTCTTTTTTTCCTCTTATATATTCATATATAGTTAGTTACATTAGTAAATAATGAAAAAGAGAAACATAAATACTTTAATGTATTCTATGATTATAATGAAAGAGAACGGCCTTTAATCAGAGTACACAACAAAAAGTAATGTCTTTGTATTTATACCTAAGTCTCGTTAATGGGTATATCCATAATAATTATATGCATTTTCTATAAGAAAGTTTTTTTCTTTTTTATTCTTAGGAGTGAGGAAAATGTTGGTAAAACAAAATATATATATATTTACTTTTATAACTTTTCCAGTTGTACAAGTTTTTAGATAGAAATGCCTTTAATACCTTATTCTAATATAGTTATACAGCGTGTTACAGAAAATTTTATTTTGTTCTAAATTCGTTTATTAGTTATAGAATTCGTTGTATACTGTATGATAAAAAAATTAGTATAATTTAAACTGTGAAAAAAAAAAAAAATTTTTAGCTAATAAACTACATGTACATTTGAAAATTACCGATGTATCTACGTCTTTTGAATTATTTAATGTTATGCTAGGTGATAAAAAAAATGATAACAAAATATACATTTTTCCCCTTTGAAAAATAAGCAGAACAAGTAGATATTTTCAGCACTGATAAATTAAAAGCCAGTTCTACAGAATTACTTGAAATCCAGCAAGAAGTAATATAAGATTTATTTTGCATAATGTTATATTTATGAACACATATTTACATCTTTGTTCAAAGTCTTACATTTCTCTTACTTCGTGAATACATTCATAGTACATAAATGGTATTATCTGATTGCTGTTTTTTTTTCCTATGTAGGTTCTAAAAAAATACGTAAACATCAACCCTATTTTGGCGCTTAGTGAATATCTTATAGAAGAATACAATAAAAAGAATGAAGACAAGAAAACAAGCGAATAAAACTTGTGTTATTTCTTTTTTTTTTTTCAATACTACATATATAATATAACAGTCCACTCTTTTGCTGTGCATATGTGTGAAGTATGACTATTAATACTTCTATATTCATGCCATTTGACTAATATGATTATTTCTTTTATTGCAATGTTTTCCTATATTATGAATTTTTATATAATAATTTTTGTATAAATAACAAATGGAACTATTAAAAATAACTTTAATGGAGAATCATTTATATGAAAATTAATTATCGGTTTTTGTAGGAATTTATGAGAATTATAAGCAGTCTTACATAACATTTATTTGTTCAATGTGATATTTTAAGTTCTATGAAATCTTGCGAATTTTTTTGTGTATTTCATTTAGATGTATTCTTCATGAACGTTCTATAATGAATAAATTTACACTCAAAGAATATAACGTTGTTAAGGTTTAGAGACATGTTTTTCTTATGTTTCTCACACTTCTTTTTTCTTTCGGTATTATCACATATAGACATAACGTGTAGCATTTTCCTACTATACCATTTCCTGTCCATTTACATAATTATATATTTTAAATAAAACTATTATTTCTATTTTTTTTTTACAACACATAATGTTGTACGTGTATTTTATTACTTTGATAAAAAGTAAGAAACAGTATCTTTAACGTAGGATGCACAAAATATGATTATGTGTACTTAATTCCCAAGGATATAACTTGTTCCACACACGCAAAATAAGAAAAAAAATCATATTACATATTCTTTCAATTGAAATTTTCGGCTTAATATTTTAAGAGCTTTATGGATTTTATAAAATTAGATTAAGAAGAATTATGAAAGTTTAAACAGTTAAAATAAAAATAGTGAGTTTTTTGTTATTTCCCCTTATTTTTATGTACATATGTATATAAGGCTTTGCCATTTCTAATGATGTTACATAGTTCGATGTTTCGTAAAATCATTTTTTAAAGTAAACGCTTAATGCTTTTTGGATTGCTGGATTTGCAGTAGTTATTGAGATTAGGAGTGACAATGAATTTTATAACATGTCCTATTAATTGAATTAATAGCATATGTGTCACGTAATGGTATACTATTATACTTAAAAAAAATAAATTTTGAAACATTCAATTGGAAGAACGAAATGCAGCAATTGCATCATCTAAATTTTAGTTACCAAAAAATATAAGACAATAATAACACTTTAGAACATGTTTCTATTGTTAAGAACAATCAAAACATAAGATCTGGTAAATCAAAGCACAATTTCAATTCTATAAAGAAAAAAAAGTAATTTACACTCATCATGTATATATAATTAATTAAAATTGTGATCTTTCCCTTTTTGTTAATTTACATTGTTTCGTATATATTTATCATAAACACAACCATGGAACATAAATTACGTCCTTTTTTTGTCGTAAAATATAGTTTAAATTTATACATTCTATATAGAAAATAGCTTTAAGGCTTTTTATGTCCTATATTTTAACATTCATGAAAAATACTTGATAATTTAGTGAAAGAATAATTATATAAATAAAATTTATCATTAAAAATAAAAAGTATAAAACAATATTATAATGGACAATAAGAAAAAATTACAAATGCAAAAAACAATTGGGGAAATTACATATAAAAGAAAGATAGAAAAATTAAATAAATATAATAAAAAAATAACATAATTTTTTAATTTAATAAACAAGCATTTAATATGTCAGTAACTGTACAAACTTAATTTAAATGAAATAAAAATATTAAAAAAAAAAATAAATAAAATAACCATATAAATAATATAAGCATATTTAATAATTTGAACAGTATAAACAATTAGAAAATTAAATTAATAATTTAAATAAATAGTACATCCAATTAAATAATA
Organism: Plasmodium knowlesi strain H; assembly: GCF_000006355.2. Classification (NCBI taxonomy): domain Eukaryota; phylum Apicomplexa; class Aconoidasida; order Haemosporida; family Plasmodiidae; genus Plasmodium; species Plasmodium knowlesi. The sequence goes on along the minus strand of NC_011913.2, from coordinate 64,914 downwards.
TAAATATATTTAATTGAATAAAATTATAAGTAATAAATATGCTTATTTAAATAATATAAATATTAAATATATTTAATTAAATTAAATAAATATAATTATATAACAATTATGTTTATTTAAGTATAAAATGAGATGTTTTCTAAAACAAATAATTAAAATCTAACATTAAATTATAAGAAATCCTAAATATTATTTTAAATAATAATATATATCTATAGTAAATAATTCTTAATATTATAATAAATAAATATAACTAAATTAAAAAACTGAATAAAAAATAAATTATTATATAATTAAAATTAATTAATTGTGTATTGAAAATGTTAAAAAATATAAATATATATATATATATATTATTTTAATTAAATTATGAAACCACAATAAATATATTATATATAAAAAATAATTAATTTATTAATATAGTATTGTATATAAACTAATTACTGTCTAATGAAATATATATATAATATATTAATATAAATATTAAATTATTTATAATTAAATAATTATAGTATATAAATATATATATTTAAAATGTTAAAATAATCAAATAAAATTATAATAAATATAATAGTAATAAAAATATTTTTATTAAAAAAAATTTTAAACACAATTAATTATATTATCATTTTATTAAAAAAAAAATAATAATAATAAATTAAATATGGATAATACAATATATATTGCATTTATTTATTAAATATAAATAATATTAGTTAATTAACTAATTTGAATATAATGTCTTAAATTTATAAATAACAATCATAACATAATTTAATTAATAAGAACATAATAAATGATATAATTAAATAACGATTATATTATTATAACATAAATAATAATTAATTATATTTAATAGGTACATTTCAATAATTATTTAATTTATTATAATAAATGATAATTTAATTATATTATATATTGATTTATAGTATAAAATAATTGAAATTCATTTATTACTTTAAAATTTTTAAATATAATAAATAAAAAAAATACATAATGTAATATAATATATATATATTAATAATATTTAAAATACAAATATAATATTATAACGAACAATTACTCAATTTATTAAATTAAAAATGTTTTAAATAATTTTATGATGTTCAATATTTTATTTAATTACTGACATAATAATATATTACCATAAATTTATTATTAATTATATATACTAATATTGTATTTATTAAATCATTGACATTATTATTAATTAATTCATATATTTTTATTTTTATATTTAATTAATTCTTTATTTATATTTTATTATTTTAATTGTATATAATATATATATTTTTTAATTTAATTATTGTTTTTAGTATTATTTGACACATTTGTTATATTTATTTCATTGTATATTTACTTTATTATATATTTATTTTATTATTATATATTTTATTTATTATTATATATCTATATTATTATATAATTAATTATATATACATTTTTTATTGTTATATAATTAATTTTATATATATATTTTTTATTTATTAAAATATAATTAATTTATATATTATTTATTTATTATTATATAATTAATTTATTTTTTGTTTTTTATTATGTAATTAATTTATTTTTTATTTTTTATTATTTTATTTATTTATTATTTAATTATAATAGTTATTAATTCTCTCGGTTTGTTTTATTCAACTAATTTATTTATTGTTTTAATTAATTTTATTGAATTGAATTTAGTTTTTTTATAACTTAATTAATTTGCTTTATTTGTTATTTGTTATTTAATATATTTATTTTTATATTTATTTGCAGGTAATATTTAATTAAAATGGACATTTATGAAAGGAATATATACTATTTTAAATTATATATTTTATGTAAATTCTTACTTTATTTATTCCATTATATAATATATGAATTAACATAATATTTATTTTGCCTTTAGAAAAATAGGCTTTAAAGGTCATTATTGTGGAATTAATAAATATCTGAAATTTTATATCTAATTTTCATGATGAGTGCTTCGAATGAAATGTGTAGCATTCAGGGGAAAATGATACAGACATGTTTTGCAACAGCTTTATAACTGCTTATATAAGAACAAAGTAGTATTTTTTTTTAATTCATTAGAATGTTGCTTAATATTGTAAGTTGTAGTAAGAATGTAACGTGAAGAAGTACATTTTAACTCAGATTTGTTTTGTTTTGTTGGTGTAATCCACTGAAACAGCACTTTGTCATGAATTGCATTTAAAGGGTTATTTATCTTTGCATCTCATAAACGCTTTAATCAATTTTTGCAATATGTACACTTATATAGCAATTCATGAAATGTTATAATGTTATTTTTTGTTATACCTTATAATGTTTATCTTTTCACATTTTTTGCAGCTTTTGTGTTAGTTATTACACAATACTTTATGGTGTAAAACATTTGAAATTGTGAATCAGCATCTATTAGAATAAATGTAAATGTTTAACCCCGCTTTCCACTTTAGACTAAAGAATGCTTCCTATTTCATGCATCCGTGAATTATAATTAATGCAAGAAAGGTGCCTTCCTGATGAAAAAACATATAACTACAAAAATTTTAATAATAATAATGAGGAAATACAGGGCATCCAAAGGTACACGTAAATTTAAAATTCGATACATGTCTATCCTATGTCATCATGCCGAATTAAACCGAAATTAATTAACAGAAGCATGCTAACATGTTAAGGATATGACTTAGTATGTTCTATTATTGTTAATATACTTTAATATTTTTAAAATATCACAAGGTAAATCCTTTTTATAGTTTTAGCATTAATTTATAAGAAAAATAAGTTATCAACTCCAAAGAGAAATTATTATAGAAACAATCAACTTTTGCACATATCCTTTTTTTATCGCAACTTAATACCTATTTTGAAATCCCTTTGTCCAAAAAATTTTAATGAAAATTCATACTTATAATAATTTATAATTAGCGACGCCTTGTATTTGTATTTTGCTCAAAAATAGTATGCTATAAGAACGAAATTCGTCATGAACAATTGTTAGATAAAAGCATAAAATGCATAAACTGCCAGAAAAAATGTTATGAACGTTTAAAGTAGCTTAAAAAATATATTTACATTATTTAAAAGTTGTTTTTTCATTTGTCTAATAAATCTAATTAATAACTGATAATTTTCTTGTCTACACATTTAAAATGAAGTGTGTTTTTTGCTGAGAAATTGATTTATGAAATATTGTATAAACGAAACCTTTAACAGAAAGCGTACTTATCTATAGAGACAGTTGTCATTTTACTTAATATTTTCTATGTTTATTGTTAGGATAACTTTTCACAATAATAAAATGATTATATAATTGCGCGCTGCGAAATGGTACATTCAGGAAACCTTGAACTCCTTAAGCCTATAACACAGGAATAGGGCGATGTTTCTATATATGTCTATACTGAAATACTGAAAGAATTATTTCTTTTCATATTGAATTTCCATTATTATCTATTCCATGTATTAAAACGATCATGGAATGAGCTACTTTTGCGTTACAAAGAAAATAATTATTTCAAGTTGTAGCAAAGAATAAAAGAGTCCTTTATTTCTTGAACATACTCATTAGAAAACTTAAGGGAACATATAAAAGAGAAATTCCTTGTCCAGTATTTGGGTACTTCTTTTATTTTTTTTACATTATATGTTCCATTTTTTCTTTACTCAATAAAATTTTCATAACTGTCGCTTAATGAGCTTTAACATGTCAAAGATTTTACTTTTAAATGAAGATATTAGTGTATGCATTTCAGAATGAGTATTAGTGTAATATACAAGTAGTACTGTTTTCTTAAAGATACACTTCAGAATAAATTTATGTGAATTAAAAAAATAACACAGTATGTATAAACTATTAAACACTTCATTTACCACTATACTGTAATTACATAGATAATTTTAAAGAAAGAATGTACATTTTATGTAATGAATGCTTCTAGACAATCCAGAGTTTTTATTAGCACATGTGGTACTAAGCATTTATGGTAAGAAACATGACACCTTTTATTTATGTTTCTTCTCTAGCTTTCTTATTGCTAATAAAAAATGAAGCATCAGTTAGTGCTTTCAGAGTGTTAATTATTAAACTTTTATGCAAAATGAAATGAGAATTTCTTCATCACGCTAAGTAGGTCAATATATTTTGATATAAAAACTTAAATCATTTATTCATGTTGAAAAATACTTCAGCACGTACAACATGTGTCTATCATATGGTCTAGGGGTAAAAACATTTTAAAATAATTTACCTGATTATTTACATAAATTATACTTTACGCTCTCTCTAACGCATGATATCTAAGTAAGTGGTCATAAATATCAGCTTATAATAGAAGAATTTACCTTCATCCTACGTGTTGTCTATATCAGCTGATGAAATTATGTAATTTGCTCTATACATTTTCGTTTTATTGTTTTTGGGGAGAGGAATAAAGTTGTCTTAGGAATATAGATGTGTTATCTTTTTACGTTACCTTTTTGATAAAATTAAAAATTCCGTAAAAATTTTGTTATAGCAGTCTTTCTCTATATACAAACAGAATTAAAAAGGAAAAAATTTCCACATATTTATGTTGCACATTTTTTTTCATTATTCTCAGACAACCCACAGCATGAAAAAGCATGAGGGTCATAACATTTCCAAAAGATCCTTTACTTTTACTATAGCATGAAATTTATCCGATTGTTTATCGCGCTCAGTTTCATTTACGTTTCCTTTTATACATGGAGTTACTAATTTTATTTTTATTCAAATAGAATGACTATAATAGAACAAATAAAAATTGTATTTGAAAGGGGCTCTTGAGAACTGTGACGTATACATTTATTTCTCATGTAAATTTGAAAGTGTAAAGATTATTCATTTGCAAAAATTATGCAAACATGTGTCATATATTTATGAAAGTTATTTATTTTGTTGTACCTTAAAATGAATAAGAATTAAAATATTTTTGAGCTTCAGAAAAATGAAGAATTTTTTACAATAATATGATACTTTTTCCATATATTATGAACTTCCTAAAATGAGAATTTTTCTTTTACGGTTCGAACCTTTAGTCATATTATACATAACCATTTTTATTTTTAAAATACGAAAATAAGACACCCTGTTATCTCGAAATGTACATGTTCACTTTTAAACCTTTTAAATGCTAGAAAAAGACATTATATATTTTTTTTTCAAATTTAACATTTTAGAATTTTTTTCGCGTTTCTTGTAGGAAATAAAAGTACATGTTTTAAACATATAAAAGTTCCACGGTTTTATGGAACTTTCTAAGTAATGACGTTTCCTTTGCTTCTATCATAGAATGACATACGGTGAAATTCAAAAAAGGGGAAGATAAATGGTAAAGGTAAAGGAAAGCTAAGCACATATAGCATATAGAATGAAGCACAGAAGGGGGACAACATTTATTTCTTCCTCTAGGGATACACAAACATCAAATAACTTTTTAAAAAATCTTACACATTTTTTTAATTACCTAACATGCAACAGTTTGTGTTGACTTTTTTTACGATGTATTTTCGTACTCATAAACATACACAATAGTGTCTTATATGTACAGATGTGCATGTTAGTGTAGCATAATGGTACTTCACGCGTATCCGTTCGGCTACTTTTCGAAACTTCAAATTCAAAAGTTTGCAGAAGATCTATTTTTTATAAAGGGTATTTAATTCAGTTGTTAATAAATAAAAATATATCGCACACTGTTTTAGAGGTGAAGAAGGCCATTTGTAATGTTTTATTTGGTAATTCATAATACAGAAAAAAAAATGCATACATATATAAACGTATATATAAGTGTGTACATAAATTCGCATATACTTGTATGCATGCACACTTCAGCATAAATAATATATAGCCGTTTGGCATGTGCTTACATAAAGGTAGAATCCACGACTAATAATTAAAAATATCTATGGACTGAAATGTTAAACAAAGAACTTAATTAAAAAAGAAAGGCCAAGGGGAGAGATAAAGGGATAAATTATGACGAGAAGAAAAAAAAGAAAAAAAAAGAAAAAAAGAAAACAGAATAATCACGAAGGAAGAGGAAGGTTCGTTCATTCCAGAACTACAAATATTTTTACTACATCTATGTATTCCCGTAAAATGTTGGTAGGTTTAATTATTTAAGAAAGTATGTGTATAAGTAACCCGCTAAGAAGGAAACCAGGGTTTCTTTAGTGTCAATTCTGTTTTAAAAAAAAAAAAAAGTTTTATTTAAAGCGTGCTTCAGTTATTTGGGTGGATTCATGCCCATTTTATTTTTTTCCCTTAGAATAATTTTTTAAAAACAGAGGTAGCCATTTTGAAAGCGCTAGACATGGAAGTTTCGCTGGTTCTGCTAGAAGGAGATTCTACACTCCCTTTCTTATTACCCTGTCCTTTGTCATTTTCTGAATGTTCAAAAGATGTGTTATCATCCTGACATTTTTTATTTGTGTACCTTCTAATTTTTCTATTTTCGTTAACAATAATGTTGCTATTGCTTAACCTTTTCGAATTAAAAGTTACTGTCGAATTATCTGTGTCTTTCTTATTTGTATAAAATGACATACTGGTTTTAATTTTTTTTTCTAGAATATATTTTTTGTCAATATTTTGTTTCGTAATTTTTAGGGCATTCATGTCTACCTTAGCGTTGTTCATACTTTTCTGAGATTCGGCAGTGGCATACTGCTCATTTATTATTATATTTTTTTCTTCCGTCGGGTCGTAATTTTCAGTATTCTTGCTGAGAAAATAGTCTGCTATCATTTGGTTGTTTTTTCCATTAGCATGTTTGTTTGAGCTGTTTCCATATTTACACTCGAAATAGTTGCAGTTGTCCTCACTGATCATATCGTTATTGCGGTTGTCGTGGTGGTTTTCGCTGCCATTGTTTCCATGGCTGTCACTGTACTCCGCGTTTCCCCCCTTGCATTTGCTGGGGTACCTTTCACTTAACTCCTTAATGGGAAATTTTGTTTCGTTTTTGTTTTGACTTTGATTTTGCTCTGCAAAGTTTGGGTTGGACAAACCGGTGCGGAAAATGCTCTTGTACTGCAATTCATTTTGGGCCATCTCCCTGGTTGAAAAATGACTGAATTTGTTCGAGGAAAAATTCGTTTGTTCCATGTCGTAATAGCTTCTATCCACGAAGTTACTCTTGGTGAAGGGCCCCTTTCCCATAGAACTACCACCATGGTTGTCCATGTCATAATCTCTACTCAGACTGTTCCTGCTGTCACCATGATCCCCCCCGTTCTTGTTAAAATTCTGCTCATACATTCGTATATTGCTAAATATGCTCATGTTCACATTATTATTCGCATTTCCATACTTGTCCGTCATGCTCATGTGAAACGGTTGCATGGAGTCATTAGTAGGTCTTCCCCCTCCTTTGTAGCAAAAACTTCCACCTTTGCTGGAGAAGTTTTCATTGTCCCTTGTCATGTAGTAGCCCATGCCACTGCTATTTTCATTCCCATCATTGTCATTCTTTCTAAAGTCAAACGGATTTTTGGTACCACCAAATTCGTATATATTGTTATTACTGATATAACTGGTATGTTCGTTCATTCGGAAATTTTCGCACAAGTTCTCCGGGGCATTGTCAAAATTGTCCATTTGCATGCTATCGATAGGATTATTTCTTGTGTCCACATGGTTTTTGCTTTTTACCTTATCATCTGAAGCATCGAATGTATCCTTGTGAAAAACACATGTGGAATCATTACCATCTCCCGAATCCTTAGAATCAAAGCTGTTCAAATTGTTGTTGTAAATGTTGTCCGAATTTATCATGGAGGAATTTAAGAAATAGAAACTGTCTGAATTGTTAATAGATTTTTTAACTGAATTGTTCTTTCTTGTTTTCTTCGGAGAGGCAAAAAATTTAATGGTATTATCCTTATTCTTAATGTAATCAAATGCCGTGTTGTTGCAGTTGTATTTGTTATCCATATTGTGCCTGTACAAAGATGTATTAACCGTCATAATTGGTATGACATCTTCGTCGTAATTTTTATTATGGTACACACTCTTCTTCTTCTTCGTGGAAAATATGTTGGGATAATACGCGCTATCATGGTTGTGCTTTTTACTTTTCAATCCGCTCATACGCATGCCCATGTCCATGTTGATTCTCATCCTCATGCACGGGTCATTTGAAAAATTCGTATTATTATGTTGAGAGGAATACACATGTTTGTAGTCATTTTCAGATCCCTCTTTTGTTTCCATATAAAAAACTCCTGATGATGGCGCGTCGGCTGCGTTTGCCCTTTCCATGTCTATAGCACCAACATCTGCGTCGTTCACATCGTTGTTCGCGGCAAATTGTCTACTTTGTTCCTTCAATATTTGGTTTTTCTCCTTGAGCATTTTTTTTTTCTTTTTTAAAAGTTTCTTCTTCCTTTTAGATAACTTCTTCTGTTTCATCAGATTCTGCTGAAACATGAGGTGCTCACACCCGCTTGCCCTCTTTCTAAAGGAAACTTGCTTATCTTTATTTTTCAGTTCTGCGTTCTTGTTTCCAGCGTACTTGTCCTTCACAGAATGGCTTGTCGGCTCAGCATCTTCCTTCGATTTGTTGTAGCACAAGTTCGTGTATATAACCCTGGAATCGTTCCATGCATAATACGAACTAGGATCCAAAGTGGGGCAGTAACAAACCTCAATATCCGCAACCTTGTCAGTCATATTTAGGTATTCATTATTTGTGCTTAAATACCACTCCAGTTCTTCATAGAGTAAAGGGTCGCATGCCCAGTTCAGTTCAATGTTTGTTTCTTTACTCCATCTTTTCTTTAAATATGCGTGTACTTGTGGCCATTCCTTATCCGTTATTTTGTCATTAAGGTTGTTAATCACTTTCTGTTTTGCTAATATTCGCAGCAGGGAATGAGATTTACGGCTATTCCTTGAAACGAATTTATTATACACCTCTTTGTCAAACACTTCATCAAAATCGAGCAAACTCGGAGCAGATCCAAATATGGTGAAGGGATTAAAACAACTCTGTTCTTTCAACCTTTCCACAATTTTCTTCTTGTTATGCCACTTGGGGTGATACAATTTTATATTTGTCACATTTGTTATATTACTTTTTATGCACCCTTTTTTAGCATCATAAATGGCACTATGCTGAACAATTTCTTTGTCCCTTAATATGCAAATATTTTCTTCATTGTTTAGGTCTCCTCCATGCTTCTGCAGCAGATACAGACAAATGTCAAAATTGTTCGATCGATTTTTCACTGGAAGAGGTTTCAACACTTTATGCAGTAGAGGTATTTTTCCGTTAAAGTCTCGTAATATCTCTTCATATTTTTTTTCCGTAGATTCTAAATTATCAAAAGAGTTTAATGAATCTTTCAGAAAGTTCATTTCACTTTCTTCATTTTTTAGATCATCATCAGAGCCGAAGCTGTCTTCTCTGCTTAGTCCATTAAGAAGGGTATTCTTAAAATCGTAGCAATCTGTGTAATTAAATTTCTTTGCCTCGTTTTTATCATTTTCTTTATTTGCATATTGCTCATAGTATTTTATGAAAACATCATTGCTGTAGTCATTTCCCTTCTTCATGTAATACTCCTTGTTGATAGAATTTATATGACAGTTGCTGTAAATTCCCACGTTGTTAAAAGTGCTATTAGATGTATTTTGTGAAGCTGTATTGTTGAATACGTTAATTTTCATATTATTCATAAAATTCATGTTCGGATCATTGTAGAGGTTGTATCCTGGTGGGTCCTGCTTAAAACAGCTATTTCCACATTCTGCATTGCTCATATAGGGTTGATAATGAAAACTGGAGTTACCGTAAGATGCAAACTTCTCCTTGTGATTCTGTAAAAAATTTTCACCAAGTTTTTTCGACTCTTGCGGAATGTAATCTGGATTTAGTATCTTGTCTTCATTGCAGTACCTTTCATAATCTTCATTTGTTCTAAATTTTGATGCATTCTCTTTCAAACATTCTTCAACCAAAAAATTGTGATCATCATTGTTATTCATTTTTTTGTCTCTACTATTGTAAGCAAAAATATTTACCCCCTTTCTACCTTTTGCTAAGAAATCAATTTCATTACTTGTGTTGCGGAAATTCGGAATGTCTACAATTAGGGGGGTCTTACTTGAGGGCCTTTCCCTTGTGTGTTTTGTCTTGAAGATGCAAAAGGAGGTGCTGTCGTTTTCGTTTATCTTGGGAATCCCCTTAAAATGGTTGTTCTGTATATTTGATACCACTGGTGTTTTTATCAATTCCGCGCTGCTTAGCGAGTTTACGCTTGATCTCAGACTTTTCTGGCCTTCCAAATTGTTTATTCCCAATTCGGAGGATTTTATTCTTATCTTCTGCTTATCTCCCGTATTGTCCCTTTCAGCGGCAGAATCAGTACGAGCATCAGCGTCTACAGATTTGGTCTTAGCGCTTCGCTGAAAAGGGATAATAGTAGGAATGGCCGAATTATCATCGTTGCTCCTTTTGCCTTGGGGTGGATCTCCCCGGTTAAGAATCCCTACCGGTGGTGCAACATCACATCTATCTTTCCGATGCCTACTGATTGAACTACTAAAGGTAGAAATAATACTCTGCTTCTTGTAGCTGCTTTTGAAAAAACTGCGAGACCAATTGTCCATGTATTGCATATTGTTGCTGTGCAGGCTGTTCATGGTGTGATTACTATGATTGTCTGCACTAAAATATACGTTATCACTAGCATTAGCATCGGTGGAATTGATCAACGAATCATTTCTCTTAACATTGTTCAGGCTAAATGTGCACTCGTTATACATGTTCTCGGAAATGCCACAGTTACAATTACCATTGTCCTTTTTTTCTCTGCCACTTGGGATGCCACTCTGAGCATTCCGCGTTTCACTAGTGTTAAATATCCACTCATTATTTCGAATACGGTCAGCGCTATTCATATGAACCGGTGCATATTGCGTAACAATGCCTGGGACTTCTTCGAGAGAATTTTCCCTAAGCTTACAAGTAGCGCTACTCATAACACTAGGGACAATACTTGCATTCGCTACATGCGAAAGCATACAACTACTATCTGCATTTTCAGAAAACTTGAAGTTGCTTAAATTATATATTTTTTCTTGCAGATTCTTTTTCTCACTGCACATAACCACATTTTCATGGACACTCAATTTTTTTTGCACAATGCATGCTGCCCATTTTTCGTTTCTTAAATCTTTTTGGCGAAGCCTTCTCTCTATTTTGGGAGATTTACCTGAGCGGGTGTTTTCTATTGACGGATAGTCCTTCTCCAAATTATAGTTCAAATGGTTCTGTCTTTTGAGGATATGTTTCTTCAGGTCTGTAAAAGTAGGCGTGTATTTTTTGGTGCAGTGCAGTAGGTTGCTGTCCGAATGAAAATTATTTTTATGGTTATTTGGTGCGCTAGTCACACAGAGCAATGTGTTTTCTTTCTTCTGATTCCCATGCTTGATTTGATTGCTACTGACTGCTCTTTCCACCACAGGTATGTTTTTCTCTACTATTCCTTCTTTTCTAGATGCATTCCCCACTTTGGCGTGGTTACCCTTCGCACCCACGTTTTGGTGGTTCAAAGGGGACTTCAAATTGGTAAGGTGCTTACTTGTCGTTTTTGTTCCTGTCCCTATCCTTTTCATGAAATAGTTACTTTCCTCTTGTTTGCTCAAATTTGCGCGTTCAACAGGGTTTACGGGCTGATAAACGTGACTCTTCTTCTTTTTCTTTTTTTCTTTTAGATTTTCTGAAAAATAATTATCCGAATGGCAACGTTGGTATGTGTAAAATGAAGGGGAAGGATCTTTTTGTTTTTTCACTTTTTCTTCATCATGCATGTAATCATTATTTCCCCTCTTACAACTATTCGATCTGTCTCTATCATCGTAATGAACATCACAATCACTATTATAACAATGTGTGGTATGTAAATAATTCCCGCACATACGACTGCTCTCGTTTTTCTCCCCTATATACTTAAACAATTTTCTAAAATAAAATTTTGGTATGTCATTGTATTTTTTTACTTTTTTTTTTAACTCCTTTATTTCGTTCTTATTTACACTACTAACGATGTCGTAATGAAAATTGTGATCACTCAAAATTTTATTCACATAGTGCAGTACACTTTTGTCGTATTCATCTTTGGAATCATCTTTTTTCTCGTTTGTCTTATTCAGCTCGTTTGATAAACTAATAATGGAATCTATTAAACTATTTGTTGTTAATGTTCGCATGCTACATGTGTTGAAAAGTGCCTTTCTGGTTGGATGCCTATTTAGATGCCAATTGGGATGTTGCTTCTCCCTGTTCAGGACGACGGTCACCATGTCTAACGTGGAATTATTCGCACTTATGCCATCTAAATTTGCACTATTTGCTTCTACATCGTAAGAATGTTGATTTTTTGCGACATTTTTGCTAGTTACATGGTGATGATTTGTTTTTACCTTAAAGTGAAACTCGTCGCTTAGTGGATGCAGACTGGGGACCTGTCTCCCACCTATATCTTTAGCCTTCTCCAAAGCAGCTTCCCGAACACTTATGAAATTCTTTCGAGCGCTTCTCTTAATATGGCTTTTCCTTCTCTTGCCTTTTAAATGTACTAAAAAGGAATTTCTTCCAGATGGAACATTTTTTATATAAGAATTTTTTAAGATAACATTATAGTTAACTCTCCTTGCTATAACTTGATATTTTTTCTTTCTACTTTTGGGGAACTTTTCCAAATGGTTAAAATTTTTTTTCTTTTCTACGGAAACAAGTTTTATTTTCCTTGCATATTTTCCATGGCATAAATGTTTCCTTGCATATAGATAGTGGTACTTTATCTTATCACTTTCCTTTATGAACTTACGTGTTTTTATTAACTCCCTTTTGCTTTTTGTTATGTCTCCACAATATGGTGTGATTCTGTTGGATATGACTTTCACTTGGGAGTTGTTTCTTTTGATTGACACTTTACTCCCTCTTGGATACTTTGGGTTGTTGGTTTTTTCGAATGTGTTTTCTGTAATTACGAGCATGATTCCGCCATTTGATTAGTACCGAGTGGGAAAGGGGTTTAACAAACAGCTGGTTGATCATGTACATTTGCATAAACGCCTTCGCTCATATGCCTACGTAAAACGATCATGCCCTATGCACACGAGCGCAGGTTGACCGTTATGCATTCTCGGCGGTTAAGCATTTTTCTTTGCTGTATTTTAAATCTCCTGATTGCCGATGTTGTTCAGTGGATGGATGACTGCCTGATTGCCTGATTGCCTGGTTACTGTTTTACCTGCTCTATTGTTTGCTTTTGCACGTGGTTGCGTCGTTACTCCACTTCGCAGCTTGGTGAACTCCCCGGGGAGGCACAACACGGGGAAATGTTACAGGAGACACAAAGGGCACTGTACGGAATAAGTGGAGGCAGCTTCCAAACTATGCAGCGTTCATTATTCGGAAAATCTATATGCTTGACGGAAAACGTATTGCATGTATTTTTTTTTTAATTCTGACGAGCAGGGCCGGTGCAGCGCCAATACGCCTGCACGTACATAATATATTTACATACGTAAGTAGGCACGGGGTATATGTACATATATATACATGCGCGCTTATCCTTTGCAATGTTCCAGAGTTATATAAAGTGTGTGGTGCGATGGAAAGGATGCACTAGAGAAGGGGGTACTGTTTTAAAAGCGCGAAACTAGCTGACTTCGAACGGTTTCCATAAAGGTACACAAACATGCTCATACGCAATAAAAAATTTACGAATGCGCTATGGTCATATCACTGAGATATCATTTCTTAAGGGGTCGTTCCACTATAGTGCATACTTTTCAGTTTTCCCTTTAAATTGCAAAGGGGGGGATTTCCTTTTCCCGTTCTGTACATACGCCCATACATATGCATATACACGCTTATATTATTTAGGTAATACGTATTGCTACACACGGAAAAGGAAAATACGCGCAAACAGGAGAATGGGTTAATAAAAAAAAAAAAAAAAAATCTAACTCATATTGTCATATTAAAAAGAACAAAAAGGATTTAGACATTTCATAAATAGAAGTTTCTTTTTTTTTTTTTTTTTTTATAATTCTTATGGGCATATTCAATTCAAAATGAAAGATGAGTTAAATGTATGCATATTATATATACATTTACATACACATATATATACACATTACAATTATTACGAAGCATTTTTTTCTCCATAAAAAAAAAAAAAAAAAAAGGAGCGAAAAGGAAGCAGTCACCGTTTAGATGATTTTTAATATACATCTTTTATGACCGTTTTAAGAAGGAAACGAAATATCTCACTTTTCGTTCTTCAGAAAGTATATTGTCTTTTTTTAATGTTTTTTTTTTTTTTTTTTTTTTTTTTCTAATATTGGTAAATCAAGAAGGAAGCATCAAAACGTGTAAAAAAAATATGAACAAGGAATAAAAAAAGTTGCGTTTTTTTTTTTTTTTTTTTTTTTTTTTGTATGACCAATTTGTATGCTAGGTTTACAAAAACAGCTGGCTGTTCATAATTTTTTTTTTTTTTTTTTTGCGTTAGGAAAAAAATGTTTGAAATAATTTTGAGGAACGAATCTGACTTAAAGAAGTTCGCGTTCTCTAACAGATAAACGATTTTTCTTAGAAAGATGAATTACATTCAAGTGATGACAAGTGAATGGAAATCGTTTCGGGAGACAAATGTGTCAACGTTTTGTAGAGATACGCATATGCACACACGTGTATAATATATATGTGCTGCGTATACACCTATATATGAGATCACCTCTTCTAATGGCGGATCAAAAGGGGTGAGGTGAAATATGACTGCTTAACAGAAAAATGTGTGTTTGTTCCTACAAGCAGGTGAACTTGAACGCAGCACAAATTACGAACTGGTGTACTTAGGAGGAATGTACTATTTTTCTTTGCTAGGTAGCTCGCCACAAACTTTGGCACACTAAAAATTCGACAATCAATTTGTAAGAGGCAACAGTGATCATCTATCGGCTGGTGTACATCCTTTTGTTTAATCTCCGTTTTTCTTTGCACCAGGCTGTGGGTGTAGTTTATCCCTTATGACTTTTCCTCAAGTGTGAACACAACTTTGTTCACACCGTTCATGCGTAAAGAAAAAAGAACCCGCACAGCGCAAAAAGAAAAAATTGAATTGTGCAAGGACATGTAATAACATTTGGCCATGTAAATAAACCCGCACTTTAACGCAAATGCGTTTGTTCGCATAGCCCTTTCTTACTTTTGCTAAAGCTGTTAAGTCCACGGAGGCCATTCGCTCTTTGCCGCCAATTCTTGAGTGTGCCATTTGGGGGTGTAACTGATTTGTGTTCACTTCGGAAAAAAAAAAAAAAAAACGTAACGCATAATATTATTAATAGTTGTACACTTTTTCCACGTTTCCGTTTGAGAGGAAAAAAAAAAAAAAAAGTTAATCACGGAGTAGCAAATTCGTATTGGGCACGCTTCTTAAGGAGTTTCTAATTTTTATCAGCTGCCTTGATTAAAGGGTTTTCGTATTCGCCTTCAATTTGAAGCACCACCTTTTTCATTTAACACATATATGTTATTCTTCCTGAAATAAGCACTTCACTTGCGTTTTTCTTAAGGAAGCATCCGCGAGTAGCAGTGTTCACCGAATGCGCAATTCCAGCACGCATACCATTTCAAACCAGCATGCATATTTGCGGCCGAGGGAAACTTTTTTAACACTTTTTTTTTTTTCTTTTTGCTAGGAGTGATTTATACATGAGGGTATGAAAACACATGTACAGCTTCGCTTTGGTAAAGAAGGAATTTATGGCATGCGAATAATTGTGAATGGGAGAGCTACAATTTAAGGGCACAACGCGAGTAAACAACCACTGGTAAGTATCGCCCCCATATATCAAACGGATAGGCATTTCTCATTTTTATCCATAACTCGAGCAACCCTTTCTCCAAAAAACGAAGTGTACACGGCGAAGAACCACGGCTTAAAGAAAAATCAACGATCTCCCTCTACACACACACAACATACCATACGTTAACGTTACATTGAGCGCAAAAATGAAACTCGAATATATGAATGCGTTGAAAGAAGAAAGTGGAGGATTTAATTTTGAAAATATCAAGAGAAATGAAATTTTGAAGGAAAAGGGAATAACATTTCCCAATTTTCGAAAAACGGGAACAACCATATGTGGCTTGGTATGCCAAAATGCGGTTATTTTGGGAGCTGATACGAGAGCTACGGAAGGTCCAATAGTAGCAGATAAAAATTGTAGCAAATTACACTATATAAGTAAAAATATATACTGTGCAGGTGCAGGAGTAGCTGGAGACCTGGAGCATACTACCTTATGGTTGCAACACAATGTCGAATTGCATCGTTTAAATACGAATACGCAGCCCCGAGTAGCTATGTGTGTTTCAAGATTGACACAAGAACTGTTTAAGTACCAAGGATATAAAGTGTGCGCTATAGTGTTAGGAGGGGTAGATGTTACCGGCCCTCAGCTGTATGGTATTCATCCGCATGGTTCTTCCTGCTTGTTACCTTTCACTGCTTTGGGGTCTGGATCCCTTAGTGCTATGGCTGTATTGGAAGCTAAGTACAGGGATAATATGACTATAGAAGAAGGGAAAGAACTCGTGTGCGAAGCTATATGTGCAGGTATTTTTAACGATCTGGGTTCAGGTGGAAATGTGGACATTTGCGTTATAACGAAGGATGGTTCGCAACACATAAGACCGTATAAGCAGCCGAACGTTCGACTATATCACTTGGCGCAACCGACTGTTTTTCCAAAGGGAACCACCCCTGTGTTGTGTCAAAAAATTGAAAATATTAAAAAATACATCACTGTGGAGGATGCATGATTTGGTCCCCTATTTCCTGCCCACATGTGTAGCACTATTTATCTTCATAGTAAGTAGCAAAAAATTTTTTAATTTTGCCACTATCTTCCATTACGTTATGATCACTATATTATTCTATTCTTTTTTTTTTTTTTTTACCCATTTGGAACTTGTAACAACCAGGCAAAAAAAAAAAAAAGAGAATTTTTTTTAACAATGTTTTTTTCAAACATGTGTATGTTAACGGACTGACGATTAATAATTATCGTCACATATTTGAGAGATAGCCCCACTGGTGTTGGTGCGGGGGTACACATGTCAGGTCTCCAACGCAACAAAAGCTTCATAGGTTACGGGCAAGAACGTGAGAATCCTCGTCCAGAAGTGTGAGCATAACCGTGTGTGCTAATCATTTTTTTGTTAAAAAGGGAAGAGAAGTAATGAGTGACCAGGTGGGCTTTTCCCATTTGTAAAAGAATGCCCGCATGGGAACAATTCCAATACATTTTCACCTTTGTTACGCTCTTCCCTATTCGTGGTTCATGTTTACCACCAAGTGTACGCTCCAAAGGGGGGGCGAAAAGAAGAAAAGAATTAGAACTTTTCTAACATTCATGTGAGAACGTTATAAGGAGGTATATTTTGAATCTGCTGATGAAAATTCCTCCCCACTATGTGTCTTTTTTTGTGCGGAAAATTCCTTTAAAAATTGCTACGTATATATGCATTTTATACATACACATCACATGTTCATCCCTTTTTTTTTTCGCAAAAGGAAAATCAAAATTGGGGACGAAAGTTTGACGGTACAGGAGATATGTCATTGACGGGTACGCTACCATTCGCGTAAAACGCTTTAATGGTTTATTTTCTCCTTTTCATGTTTGGGGAGTTAAAGCTGAAGGGGAATAGGAAGGGATGGAGCACAGCAGAACGCCAGAACAGCATAACATGAGAAAATTGCCCTTCCGTAGAATGAACACACACACAAATTCTTCAGCACCTTTTTTTTATCTGTTCCTTTCTTCCTTCGTTCGTTCGTGCGTTTTTTTTTTTTTTTTTTTTTTTTTTTTTTCTCAAAGGTGAATACACACTGGGCTGGCTCTTTCACAATGCCGGGGTATTATCAAATGGGAGAAACTTTCTCGCGTGGCTGACTTTGATGGGAAAGAGGAATACTTGCCCAAGGTTTGCAGGAGGCTCGATTTTTTCTTCTTCCCGAATTTTTCATGTTCCCTATTACTTTTTCTCCCCCATTAGCATATTCACCTGGGCAGGTGGAGGGGCAAGTCCAATTTGTGTATAACTGCAAATGAACAGAACATTTTAAATGGAAACAAGTGCCTTTTATCATACCATGGCAGAGGGCGAGGAAATGCGAAGAGCTTTGTCGAAATGAATCGTACTGAACAATTTGGTGAGAGGTTAAAACTTTTTTTTTTTTTTTTTTTTTCGCAACTTAAATAGCATCACTGGAAAACAAAGACAAATGAAGTGCATATTTACCACTCGTCCTGGGGTGTGTAGGTCATATAGGGAAAATTGTAAACTTTGGTCGGTAGGAGAAATTGAGGAGAAGAGGGGATTAACTCTATTGTAAATTATGAAATTGCCATTACTGTTACTCTCTCAATTGTTGCTAGCAGTACGTCACCGAGATTAACAGTGCAAATTTTTTTTTTTTTTTTTTTTTTTTTTTTTTTTCCACCTTTTAAGAAAAATGGCCACAAATCCACCAAAATGAGCAGCACCAAATTTAATGGAAATGTGCCGCGGAAAGACAATAACGTAAAAGACGAGTGGAGTGCATACGAAAATTATGGTGCTGGACATGGAAAGAATAACCATGTCTGTGTGCACATCCACAATAACATACACATTTTTTACAACCCTGGTAACAATTTATGTAGCATCGATAGGGTTATAAGTGCGTCTAACAATAAGGTAATAAACTTGGGTATATTTCAGAATGAAGGAAGAGATGTGCAAGATATTGGAAGAGTAAAAAACAACTTCCACTTTAACAATTCAAACGAGTTATACAGGGACATTGGGTTGCTTGTGTTGGATAGTTGGTTCGACAGTAGTGGCGCAAATGTTCAGGGTTGGGACGGAGCGGGTTGCATTAGTGATATGGTTCAGAGGTACTTTACCACGTCCAGTTGCAACAAAAGTGGTGTTAACTGCAGTCACAACTGTGCCCCATCCAATGACGCCATCATGTGCGGTCATACCAACCAAAACAGTAGACTCGAATTCGCCTCTTCTCAGCAGAACACTGCAACTAACAGAATAATGTTAGAAGACTTTAGCGCCCCCAGGAATAATAACAACAAGGAGTACCTGGAAAAGGAACACTCTACTAATAAACTCAATTTTTATGATAATGACTCGAGCGGGAAGAGTTCAAAGTTGACGGAAAAGTACCATCAGTTCAGCAACAACCATGGTGGCAGCAGAATTGCCGTTCTGAAAAAGAAAGGAGGGGGTGATGTGAAATTGCAAAGTGCACATAGGGGTGGACCTCACGAGGGGGGTAAGCATACACAAATTGTTAACATTCCTCCTGGAAACTATCTCCAAGACAGAAGTGATTGTGCAATGCCGAAATTGGAAAGTGGGAAGAGAAACTTAAGTTATAACAGCGCCATCGACGCTTTCGTGAGCGGAGAATATGTTAGTTGTGAAGAATTCCGCTGCGAAGTGGATGGTTTACAAGAGCATTCCAACATAGGGGGGTTTGATTGTGCATATAATTTTTCGGACACCGGGAAGAGGTCCAACTCCTTCGGAAAAAGGAAAATTACACAAGGCAACTTGGCGCATAGTGCTGCCACAAAGTGCAGCTTGACAAGGAGGGACAAGTGGGATAATAGCAGGAAAGTACAGGAGCAGGGGGAAATACTTTCCCCACGGAAATGGTGCGAGGTGGTAAGTTTCCCAAGTGGTAATAACCCCGAAGGAAATGGCACATGGGAAAAAATAGAGAAAGGGGAATTTCAAAAAAATAGCATTGACGAAGATACAAATGGGGGAGAAAAAATGACGTACTCTGGTGAAGAGGTAATAAAGAAGGTGAACTTGTCCGGTACTCACCATGGCCATATTCCTGAGGAAAAAAAAAAAAAAAAATGCCCAGATAGCGAAAATGGGTCTTACAAGCTAAATGGTGGAAGAAAAGGGGGGAATGGTTCTATACAGGGCATCAAAATAAAGGAGAAGAGCAACACCGCACAGGGGTGTGACGATAATTTAATTTATAATTGGGCGTTCGACCTGTTTGAAGATGGCAAATTAAGTTATGACCGTGTGTGCAAATTTGATGATAGTCAAAATTGCCTGAACGGGTCAGGTGAAAGTTTTTACACAAATGGCTTGATCAAGTCAGGCGATAGCTTCCACAAAAGTTGCACAAACAAGTCAGGTGGAGGCTGTCGTACGAATGACCCAAAAGGAAGCGGAAACATCGAGAACCACGACATGGAAAGCAGAATCCGCAGTATACGCAGTGAGAAGTACCCCAGGGGGGATTACGCAAACAGTAGAATTGACAATAGTTGGAAGGAAGTGTTACCTGGAAAGGGCGAGGAATATTTTTACTTTGAGCAAAATGGATGGAAGGAAGATAATTTTTACCTGAACAGTCATAATTTTGAGCGCATTTTTAATAAAAGTGCAAGTGAGAAAAGTTCACATGGCTGCTACGGAAAAGATTTGCACAATGGCGGATGGACAGAGAGTCCATTTTGCAAAAATGACAAGACGTACAATGAGAACATTTGCACACGCGAGGAAGATACATACGTTGAAAAGAAAAAAAAAAATATTTGTGAGGAAAAAATAAAGAACGCAAAAATTGACATGTTAAAAAAAACAACGGCATACGACCAAGTGCCACCATCAAATCGCGTTTTCACAGATGCCTACATCAATAAACAAATAAATGCTATTTTTGGAGATCTTAAAAAAGACGGTGATTTAAGTAAAGATAATATTGCACAATTGGTTCATGGGAGTTCTGTGAGGGAAACAAATTTTCTATTTCGAAAAAGTATTGATATGGAAATTGAGACAAAGGAAAATATGAAATATAACCCCACCACGCTTTTGGGAAAAAATCAATTTTCAGGAAATAATTTTAGCCATGGAAATTACGACAATTCGAAAAAATTAAATGGTGACAATAACAACAGACTGACGTTTAACGTGGCGCAATATTTCTTGGAGGATAGCAAGCACGATAATTTTTCGTGCAAAAGCATTAACGTTGGGCCATATGGAAGTAGAATGTTTACCACCGCCACTACCGTCGAAGGACAAGGGCAGGGAAATGACTTACATGATTTTTTACACTTTTGTGATCAGAGTCAAGTTGGAAGTAAAGCGAAAGAATTCCAATTATATGACTTGCTCGAAAATTATGACAGAAGCAATTATACTATTCCAAATGAGAAATCAACTCAGGATGAATTTGTGGAGATTTATGATAGCATTAATGGCACAGGAAGGAAGGAAACTAAGAACATAAATGATGAATTTCTTGAGATTAGTCAGCATGAAGAAAATTCAATCTTGCACGTCGAAGATGAATTTGTACACATTCGTGAAAAATCACAGAGCAGTGGAGCTGGTCCCCAGGAGGATGAATTTGTAGACATATACGACAAAATTGTTAGCGCCAACAGTGCACAGGTTGATGAGTTTTTGGATATCTGTGGTAGGGAGGAGAGGTTTCAGCAGTTGCGGCAGGGGCAGCAGGAGCATGGAGGTTGGGGAGAGGAAGTGGTTGGAAACGCTGAGAGGAAGTGCGTGGAGAAGGCAGATCACCATGAAGGTGGGAAAAGCGGGCAAAGTGAGCAGAGCGACAAACAGCGCCAAAGCGGGGGAAATCACTTTACATCCAGCTACAATGCTAGGAAGAAGGTTAGGCAAAGTGAACTCCCCGATCCGTTGGAAGATTTTCCCCAGGGAAATAAAAGCTCAATGAGAGAGAGACTCCAAAGTTACTCTTCATTCACGTATGCTTCTGGGAAGGAAGTGAACATAAATAAAGACGTGCTGAACAGAATGAGGAAGAAACTGTTCGGGGATGATGATGATGATGAGGGAGAAAGGTGTATTACGGGGGAGGCAATTCCGACCGAGGGAAGCACCGAAGTCAGACCTAGTGACAGTAACAATAGCTCATTTAGGAGCGTGAATTTGTCCAGTGAAGGAGCCCCCACGAGGAATGGGAAGGAGCACAAATCATTCACGTACGCCTCTGGTAAGGAAGTGAACATTAACAAGGACGTGCTGAACCGGATGCGCGAGACACTATTCGGGGATGAGGGCGTCGTCAGCGGAAACACTAATAATAGTAGCAACAATATCAGTAACAGCAGTAAGAGCGGTAACAATGACATTGTGGGCATGAAGGAGAAACAACTCGGTTCCTTTGCGTATGCCTCCGGGAAGAAAATCAGCATAGACAGGGATGTGCTTAACAGGATGCGGGAGACACTATTCGGGGATGACGAGCACCATAAGGACGACAGCGTTTGTACAGACAACTTGAGAGAGAGAAAAAAACACGTAGATCTCAATATTCGAAATGGGGACAAAATTGCAAACAGAAATGAGCATCAGTTGGAATATGCCCGTCTCACGTTAGCACAACCGTCGGGGGGGGAAGAAGACGGAGGAGTGAAGGAAGGGGAAGAGGCAGTTATGGAGAACCAAGGAAAGGGGAAGCTGTCTGAGTTCAAGGATCCAGAGTCGAAGGGCATCAAAGTGGAGTGTACACAGAAGAGCATTCCTCCAGGAGAGAGGAACCATACAGGAGTCACCCTTCACGAAGGGGGAAGCGTAAAAGAAGGGGAACTGTACGAATCGGACGGTTACAACGAAATTATAAACACGCAGATGAATCTATTGCACAATACAGAATATAAGGGCACCTGTGCAAAGGGTAGGAACGTTTCAAAGAAGAGAGTGGGAAGACAAATGTTGAGGAGTGATGTGAAGGGGAAAAATAATTTTGTTAACCCGAGGAAGCGTAAGTTAAGCGTAGAAACGGGCCGGGCGGAGTGGGTTCACGAAAGGGGAAGAACCAATCACAAGAATAAGATGAATATCACTTCCTTTGGTAAGAGAAATAAGGAACTCGATTTAAATCTCAACCTAAGGGACCACCTGAAACTGATAAGGGACATATACACCCTTTTGGCCAAAGGAAAAAAGTTAAAAGGAAACAGAAGATTGACAAACACCCTCATATACCTGAATGAAAATAAACGAGGGTATACATTTAACTGGTACGCCAATGATTATTTGTATTTTCTGAAAAATGAAGAACTGAATGAGTACTACACTGCTGATGTGTCTATCTTGTACGAGCTGTTCGTGCTGATAACGAAGCAGCTTAACATCTTCCATTCGTATGATTTTTCCTGGTTTTCAAAGAAGTACAAATTGGTAACCATGACCCTGGTGCGTAGGTACAAGAAGGACCTCCGAAGGAGGTACAGAATACTGCGTGATGGGGTATCAAAGGATAGGGGGCAAAAGTTCCCTCCCCCCAAGTATCCATTTTACACATGTAAATTTGGACAAAGAATGGGAAGGTCCACCCAGTCAATGCTCACCCTTCAAATCATCGACGAGGTGGAGCCGCCATGCCCAATAGAATTCATGTTCAAATTGCTGAAACGATATGTGGAGGAAAGAAAGAACAAAAAGTCCATCCTCCAGAAGATGCAGGATAACGCAGTTTCATGCAAAGTCCCTGTAAATCTGCGAGTGGAGAAAATTATAAAAAGCAGAGGGAATCAATTTGTTTTAATTTTGAGTGACAACTTTGAGTACATATATTGCACTGCGAAAGATTCTTATTTAAAAAAGATAATAAAGACAAATATAATAAAGGAAGGCAATGTGTTAAGAATTAATGCGCTAGATTTGCATAAGCAGACAGAGAATCAAACTGAGAGTGAGCTCTGGCATAAGGGCGTCATGTTATGTACCCTTTCTAGTAACGATTTGGTCGAAGTAGATCGACAGAATAATCTCAAAGTAGGGATGACAAAATATAGGGCGAAAAGAATTAAGCATATTGAGCACTGTGGAAACTCTTGCTTCTTTGTAGATGTCATAATTATCAGTAAGAGTGAATTTTCCTATGGGTTCTATGATTCGGTAAAGGGGAAGTACTACCTGTTACCTAGCAATGTGTATGAGAAGATTATCTACAATTTGAAGCACGAAATGAGCGAGTTACTCCAGGAGGAAAACTTTCAGGAGGATGATCGATACACCAAAGTGAAGGACGACTTAAATATGTTCTTGGAGGCCACTTCCTTTTGCACCGTGCATGCCATAGACTTTGCGGCCTGCGAACGGATCAGGGGGTGGACATCCCTGGATGATAAGATCGAGCATGTCATCAATTCGTTGTGTCGAGTGAAGCTCTTCCGAGTGAGTCGCAGAGCGGAAGCGATAGTGCGCGCGGAGATGTGAAGATGCAGGGGCCCGAAGGTGCGGGATGCATTTATCTCCATTTTGCACACCTACATATATATGTTTTCTTTTTTTTTCCCCACAGATGGATATGGAGACATACGAAAATCTACAGCGGGGGAAGCGGATACAGCTGTTCAACGTGCACGTACAGAAGTTAGGAAGGAACAACAAATTCAGCCAAGTGGTGGGTGAGGACATGGAGGATTTTATTTATGAGACATTCCAGGGGGAAAACATAGCTGACCAGATGAAGAGAGCAGTGAATTATAACTCCTTTGAATCTCACTTTTTTAAGGAAGAGATGGAGAGCAGAAATGGAGCTAGGGAAGGAAGTTACCGAGATGACTACCTGGATGGCTACACGCAGAACCCATTCAGGGGGTTCCTGAAGAGAGGTAAAAAGTACACGCCCATAATCCTTCAAGGGACGCAAGCGACGTACATCAATGTGGATGATAAGTATAGGAGCAAATTGTTTGAAGAGCTTAACGACATGGTGATCTTGCAAAATAATGCACAGGGGAACAGAGCTAGAAGGGAAAGTCAAATAGGACATGAAGGGAAAGAGCAGCAGATTTGCTACCCAGCGTTCATCTATACGAACGTTTTTAAAATCCCCGTTTTATCCAGAATCCACATGGATCTTTTGAGAAATTACGCTAAGATAAATGGGAGAGGCAGAAGTTTCTACTACGATTTAATTCAGGGCAATTTCTACACTCTCTCGGGGGTTATAGTGCACTATACGGATGTCGAAATGAAGGTAAAATTTGGATGAGCCAGATGTGGGGGAGGTGGAGGCGAGTTATGTGCCTGCACGTAGTTACCCTCTACACGTACGCAAAAGATGGACACACGTGGGAGGCTTGCGCGTGGGCCCATGTATGGGCGCCTTGTCATTTCCCCCCACGTTCTTCAGAAATGCCGAACTTTTACCATGGCACACCCGTTCACCTCACCTCTGTAGGAAGTTACCGGCTATGCGTGCCCTGAAGGAAAGAAGAACAATTTATTTTACCAAGTTTTTCTCCTAACTTCCAACGGAAATCTGTGCTGTGTAAACATTTCGATGATTTCGCCAGACTCCTTAATATCGACATACAGGAAAGATTTCGAGTGCAAGGAGAGAGAAATGATTAAAAGGATGATTGACGTACGGCATGTAGATCCTAACGGGGAGAAGGGAGAACATAAAAAAGGGCAAGGGGACAACAAAAGTGTTGGTAGCAGTAGCATGAACAATTTGTACAGTTACTTGTACAAGGTAGAAAGGAAGAACAGGGAGAGTGCATCCGAAGAAGACGTGGACAGCAAGAACATTGATGTTTTTATATTTTTTAAAGATGTGGAGTTTATAAATTATGATGAGAAGTACGACATTTATAACTTCCGATCATACAATCACCCGGTAAGTGAGGACACGCATGTCAGCACGTCAATTGGTGATATGCGTTTGTTTGGATACGTCGTTCATGTTCCTCTCTTCTTGCGCTCCCATTTGGCACTTCTGTTCGCCCCACCCCCCCTTGCAGCACTTTCAAGTTCCGAGGTTGTACTCAAACGAGTTTGAATATACAAGGAGGAGTATAGCCGAGTTAATCAGAGGAAAGTACATCGAATGTGAAAAGAATAGACTAGTCGTGAAACTAACAGGAAGCTTGAAAATAAAAATCGGAAAAGACAATCTGCCCCATATGCATTTCTTCTATTTACTTATTTACTCAAAATCGAAATCCATTGAATTGACTGGAGTTCATGTTAAGGACAATTACTTATCCACCTTTTTGGAGAACATGTGGACTGTGTTTGTTAAGTAAAATTTTGTTATCAATGTGTGGCGTTGATTGCCTTTCGCCATAACGGGAGAGTGTGTGTGTTTTGTACGCGACGTCGATCTTTCATAAGGGTTACTGTCACTTGGGGAGGGGGGCATATGGGGTTGCCATTTCCGCGATTGCTATGACCTGGCTTAAGGGTGAAAAGGATTTTCCAATTTGCGCGGACCCATTGTGTGGAGGCACAGAACACATATTCCGCAGTGCACATTCCACAGCGATCATTTTGTTCAATGTATTTGGCCCCTGGGTGGCACATCGCACACGCGCATGTAAATATATATATATATATATGTATGCAGTACACACATATGTACTATCAATTCGCTTTGTGTTTGCCACTTTTTTGCATTTTCGGAAACCCCCCTTTGGGTTCAGTTTCGCACTTGTGTAGTGATTCGGAAATATGAACCCCAATTTGAACGTTACCTCCTGAGCACCACGTAGATATGTGCGAGAACACTTTGCGCGAACCGTCGTATAATTTTATTATAATTGTTCACCGGTTTTATGTGTGTTAAATGTACAGAAAAAAGGAAGAAATAAAAAAATAAAAAAACGTTCGCGCGCTAAGTGAAGAAAAAGGGGCAGGCATGGGCAAATGGAAAAAAGGAAGGAAAAAAAGGAAGAAGAAAAAGAAGTTACTTAGCTAGTTGTGAAAAAAGAAGAAAAAAAAGAAGTTACATTAGCTAGTTGTGAAGAAAAAAAAAAAAAAAAGTTACATTCGCTAGTTGTGAAAAAAAAAAAAAAAAAAAAGAAAAAGGACAAAGAGAAAATGGTATAAAGAAAGAACATATTTTTAAGGACTTCCTCCAAAGGGGAGGAAAAACTATTTATCATCTTATCATGGATCACCGCTTCGTATAAAACTGTTTTATGTAGTTAATGAGGGAGGATTCATTTTCGAAGTTCTTTTTTATATTTAGGCGAATAATGTGGGTGCTATACATGATATTTACTTTTTCTTCTACAATTATGTTAGAAGTGATGGTCTCGGGTGATCGTTCGTAATCTTCAATGTTTAGGAATGTGTTGGAGTTTACCTTTTGTATTATTTGCACGTGGATATTTATATCACTGTACTTGAGGAGGCCCTGTTCGAATTTGGATGTCTCGACAAGGGGAGAAATTTTGCACTCGCACTGGAGGGGGGGATGGGGTTGTGGGGAAGTAAGTAGGTGAAGGGGGGGGTTGTTTCGAAGCAATTGATTCTAGACGGGCAGTTCAACACCGTCGGTTCAACGCTGTCTATTCAACGCTGTCGGTTCAGCGCTGTCTATTTAACGCTGTCAGTTCAACGCTGTCGGTTCAACGCTGTCAGTTCAACGCTGTCGGTTCAACGCTGTCTATTCAACACAGTTGGTGCAGCACATTAAGGCATGAGTAAAACTTAGGTGGCGAAAACTACTCAGTGAAGAGTTCCCCTTACCTTGGTGCCATCGCGGACAAAGTTGTTGTAAGGGGATGGTCGCGAGCACACCTAATTGCCTTGGCCAATCCATAAATCCTTCCATGCATGCGTTCCATCCTAAGACTCTATGTATTGAATGTTCAGTTTCTCCCTCCATATGCACTTGCACGAGCTTTCCGGTTTTATCTATGTGCAAGAAAGTTTTTCCTTTCCCCCTCCCTCAAGGCAACTGAAGCTAACCCCGGTACCCTATTCAAATATCCTAGGAACCTTACAAACATACCCCAACAACCTCCATTCCAACACCCCCGAACAACATCATTCCAACACCCCCGAACAACATCATTCCAACACCCCCGAACAACATCATTCCAACACCCCCGAACAACATCATTCCAACACCACAACAACGTTCATTCCAACACCCCAAACAACATCATTCCAACACCCCCGAACAACATCATTCCAACACCCCAAACAACATCATTCCAACACCCCAAACAACATCATTCCAACACCCCAAACAACATCATTCCAACACCCCAAACAACATCATTCCAACACCCCAACAGCCTGACAACTAATACCCCTAAGACCTCCTTCCTGAAACGGGAATCTAAACCCTAAACCATGGAAACCTATAACTTGGACCATGAACCCCTCAACAGCAAACCCTTAGAACCCTGAAAACCCAAGAGCCTAAATGAAGAAACCCTTTTTTTTTTATTGTACATGCTCCTCTGCTATGGTGTACATGTTACTAATGCAAGTAGTTTGCATATATATGTGTGTAGGTCTTGGTGATGGACAACAGTGTAGGTGTTTGTGATGGTCACCGGGGGGGAGATCGACAAGGGTGTAGGTCTTGGTGAGGGTCACCGGGGGGGGGAGATGGGCCAAGGGGGAGATGGGCCAAAGGGTGGATGGGCCAAGGGGGAGATGGGCCAAGGGGGAGATGGGCCAAGGGGGAGATGGGCCAAGGGGAGATGGGACAAGGGGGGAGATGGGCCAAGAGGAGTGGGACAAGGGTGGTAGGAGGTAAAGTGCCTTATTAGAAATAGATTCAGGTACTATATTAAGGGGAATGTTTTTCACATGTATAAAATTTTTTTTTTGAATTCTGGGTTGAAGATGAATAAGTATATTTTTCCTAGTTGTATTAATTTGAAGTAATTTTTTTTTAGAATTTTCATTTTTTTTAGAATTGAGGGGGGGGTGAAAGAAAGACTGCTTAAGGGGGGGGGGGGGGGGGGTGAAGGAAAGGGTTGCTTAGGGGGGGTGGGAAGCAAGGAGTGTTTAGGGGGGGAGGGAAGGAAAAAGAACGTTCAGGGGAAAGGAAAGAAGGTTTAGGGGGATGGAAAGGAATGAAGGTTTAAGGGGGGAAGGAAGGAAGGTGTGTTTAGGGGGGAAAAGGGAAGGGTTCTTTAGGGGGGGGCGTAAGGAAAGAGTGTTTAGGGGGCAGAGAAAGAAGGGTTTACGGGTAAGGAAAGATTCTTTCCTAGGTTATTAGAACAACAATATGGCCTGGTACTTAGCCACCCTATGGGAAAGAAGGAAAGGGAATGTGGTTTGGGGAAAAGGGGAAGGGGAAGAGTGCTTAGGGGGGAGGAAGGAATGAAGGTGTGTTCAGGGGTGGTAAGGAAAGAGTGCTTATGGGGGTAAGGGTAAGGAAAGAGTGCTTAGGTAGGGGGAAAGGAAAGAGTGCTTAGGGGGAGGGGGATAAGAAAAAAGGTTTAGGGGGAAGGAAGGTTCTTTCCTAGGTTATTAGAACAACAATGTGGCCTGGTACATAACCACCGTAGGAGGGGGTAAGGAAAGAGTGTTTAGGGGGAGGGGGTAAAGAAAGAGTCTTTAGGGGGAGGGAGTAAGGAAAGAGTGTTTAAGTGAAGGGAGTAAGGAAAGAGTGTTTAGGGGGGGGAAAGGGAAGAAGATTTGGGGGGGGGAAAGGAAAGAAGGCTGTTTAGGAGGGGGAAAGGAAAGAAGATTTGGGGGGGGGAAAGGGAAGAAGGCTGTTTAGGAGGGGGAAAGGAAAGAAGATTTGGGGGGGGGAAAGGGAAGAAGGCTGTTTAGGAGGGGGAAAGGAAAGAAGATTTGGGGGGGGGAAAGGGAAGAAGGCTGTTTAGGAGGGGGAAAGGAAAGAAGATTTGGGGGGGGGAAAGGGAAGAAGGCTGTTTAGGAGGGGGAAAGGAAAGAAGATTTGGGGGGGGGAAAGGGAAGAAGGCTGTTTAGGAGGGGGAAAGGAGAGAAAGAAGGTTCTGCAGGTTAGGAAAGAAGGTTTTCAAAGGGGGAAGAAGAAAGAAGGTTTTCAAAGGGAAGGAAAAGAAGAAAGAAGGTTTAAAGGGGGGAAAAGAAAAGAAGGTTCCTTAGAGGGGGGAAAGGAATAAAAAGGTTTTGCAGGAAAGAAGAAGGAGGTTCTCAAGGGGGGAAGAGAAAGAAGGTTTAAAGAGTGAAAAGAAAGAAGGTTCTTTTTCCTCGGTTTTCTTAGAACAACAAGATATGACCTGTTGTTTTAGCCACCTTTAGGGGGGGAGAAAAAGAATCTTTTCTTTTTTTTTATACGTGTTTTAAAGGGGGGAAAACAAACAGGGTTTTACAGGTAAGAAAAGAAGGTTTTCAGAGTGAAGAGAAAGAAGGTTTAAAGGGAAAAAAAAGAAGGTTCTTAAAGGAGGAAGAAAAGGGAGGTTTCTTAAGGGATGAAGAAGAAAGAAGGTTTCTTAAAAGAGGAGAAAAGAAAGAAGGTTTCTTAAAGGAGTAAGGAGGAAGTGAAAAATAATCTCTTCTTGAGGGAAGGAGTGGTAAGGCAAAATAATCTCTTCTTAAGGGAAGGGTATAAAAAGGATCGTGCTTAGAGGAAGGAGAAAATAAAGGGGGGGGGGGGACAAAATAATCTCTCCATAGAGGAAGGGAGAAAGAAAATAAAAGAGGGGGGGACAAAATAATATCTTCTTAGAGGGGAAGGGTAAGGAGTAGTAGTGAGGCAAAAATAATCTCTTCTTAGAGGAAAGTAAGGAGTAATCTCTTCTTAGAGGGGAAGGATAAAGAGTAGTAAGGCAAAATAATCTCTTCTTACAGAGGGGAAGGTAAGGATTAAGGGAGGAAAAATAATCTCTTCTTAGAGGGGGAAGGTAAGTAGTAGTAAGGGGCAAAATAATCTCCTTTTAAGGTAAGGATTAAGGAAGGGACAAAATAATCTCTTCTTAGATGTAGGTAAGGAGTAAGGAGTAGTGGGGCAAAATAATCTCTTCTTAGAGGAAGGTAAGGAAAAAATAAAAGGGTGGCAAAATAATCTCTTCTTAGTGGGAAGGATAAGGAGAAAGAAAATAGAAGGGGACAAAATAATCTCTTCTTAGGGTAAAGTAAGAAGAAGGAAATAGAAGGGGGCAACATAATCTCTTTTTAGAGGGAAGGTAAAGAGAAAGGAAGGGAGCAAAATAATCTATTTTTATAGGAAGGAAGGAGAAGAAAATTAAAAGGGGGGGGGGACAAAATAATCTCTTCTTAGTGGAAAGTAAGGAGAAAGGAAGGGGACAAAATAATCTCTATTCTTAGAGGGGAAGGTAAGAAGGGTTCAGGGTTTAGGTAAGCTCTTCTTATAGGGAGGTAAGAAGGGTTCAGGGTTTAGATAATCTCTTCTTAGAGGAAGGAAGGTAAGGAGTAGTAAGGCAAAATAATCACTTTTTGAAAGAAGGGAGAAAGAAAAAAAAAAGAGGGGGGGCAAAGTAATTTCTTCTTAAGGGAAGGGAAAAGGTAGTTATCTCTTCTTAGAGGGAGTTAAAAAGGAGTAGTAAGGGCAAAATAATCTCTTCTTAAAGGAAAGAGAAGAAAACAAAATAAAAGGGGGGGGGACAAAATAATCTCTTCTTAGAGGGGAAGGTAAAAAGGGTTCAGTGTTCACGGTTTAGGGTTTAGGGTTCAGGCTTTATTTAATCTCTTTTTAGAGGGAGGTAAGAAGGGTTCAGGGTTCAGGTAATCTCTTCTTAGAGGGAGGTAAGAAGGGTTCAGGGTTTAGATAATCTCTTCTTAGAGGGGAAGGTAAGAAGGGTTCAGGGTTTAGGTAATCTCTTCTTACAGGAAGGTAAGAAGGGTTCGGAGTTCAGATAATTTCTTCTTAGGGGGAGGTAAGAAGGGTTCAGGATTTTAGTTTTACGGTTTAGGGTTCAGGGTTTAGGTAATCTCTTTTTAGGTTTATGGTTCAGGGTTTAGGTAATCTCTTTTTAGGTTTAGGGTTCAGGGTTTAGGTAATCTCTTCTTAGAGGACGGTAAGGAGTAGTAAGGAGGCAAAATAATCTCTTCTTAAGGGAAGGGTATAAAAAGGATCGTGCTTAGAGGAAGGAGGAAAAAAAAGTGGGACAAAATAATAACTTCTTACAGGAAGGTAGAAAGAAGTAATCTCTTCTTAGAGGGGAAGGTAAGGAGTAGTAAGGGACAAAATAATATCTTCCTAGAGGAAGGTAAGGAGAAGGAGTAGTGAGGCAAAATATTCTCTTCTTAGAGGAAGGAAGGTAAGGAGTAGTGAGGGCAAAATAATCTCTTCTTAGAGGGATGTAAGAAGGGTTCAGGGTTCAGCTAATCTCTTCTTAGGGGAAAGAAGAAAGAAAATAAAAAGAGGGGGGACAAAATAATCTCTTCTTATAGGAAGGTAAGAAGGGTTCAGGGTTTAGGTAATCTCTTCTTAGAGGGGAAGATAAAGAGTAGTGAGGGACAAAATAATCCCTTCTTACAGAAAAGGAGAAGGAAGTAATCTCTTCTCAAAGGAAGGAAAGGGGCAGAGTAATATTTTTTTAGGGGAAAGTAAGTTGTAGTAAGGAAAAATAATCTCTTCTTAGAGGGAGGTAAAGAGAAGAAAATAAAAGGGAAGGGGGACAGAATAATCTCTTCTTATAGGAAAAAGGTAAGGAGTAGTAAGGGCAAAATAATCTCTTCTTAGAGGGGAAGGTAAGGAGAAAGGAAGGGGACAAAATAATCTCTTCTTAGAGGAAGGATAAAGAGTAGTGAGGCAAAATAATCTCTTCTTAGGGGGGGACGATAAGGAGTAGTAAGTTAAAATAATCTCATCTTAGTGGGGAAGGTAAGGATTAAGGAAGGGTTTAGGTAATCTCTTCTTAGAGGAAGGTGAGGAGTAAGGAGTAGTAGGGCAAAATAATCTCCTTTTTAGAGGGGAAGGTAAGGATAAAGTAAAAAGGAGGACAAAATAATCTCTTCTTAGAGGAAGGTAAGGAAGAAATTAAAAGGGGGGGACAGAATAATCTCTTCTTAGAAGGGAAGGTAAGGAGTAGTAAGGGCAAAATAATCTCCTCTTAGAGGGGGAAGGATAAGGAGTAGTGAGGGACAAAATAATCTCCTCTTAGAGAACAGTAAGGAGTAGTGAGGGACAAAATAATCTCTTCTCAAAGGAAGAAAGAAGTAATCTCCTCTTAAGGAAAAGGAGGGGGGTAAAATAACATCTTCTGAAAGGAAGGTAAAGAGTAGTAGAGCAAAATAATCACTTCTTAGAGGAAGGAAGGTAAAGAGTAGTAAGGCAAAATAATCTCTTCTTAGAGGGGAAGGTAAGTTGTAGTGAGGCAATATAATCTCTTCTTAGAGGGGAAGGTAAGTTGTAGTGAGGCAAAATAATCACTTCTTAGAGGAAGGAAGGTAAAGAGTAGTAAGGCAAAATAATCTCTTCTTAGAGGGGAAGGTAAGTTGTAGTGAGGCAAAATAATCTCTTCTTAGAGGGGAAGGTAAGTTGTAGTGAGGCAAAATAATCTCTTCTTAGAGGGGAAGGTAAGTTGTAGTGAGGCAAAATAATCACTTCTTAGAGGAAGGAAGGTAAAGAGTAGTAAGGCAAAATAATCTGTTCTTAAGGGAAGGAAGGAAGGCAAAATAATCCCTTCTTAGAGGAAGGAAAGGGACAAAATAATCTCTTCTTAGAGGAAGGTAAGAAGGCAGCAGAAAAGAAGGCGTGCCGAAGCAAGAAGGGAGCAAAGAAAAGAAAGAAAGAAAGGAACAAATGATTCAAGAAAAAAAAAAATTTTTTTTCTATATATATTTTTTTTTTTCCAATAATAGTCATAACAGTCATGTTCATTTTTCATTTATTTTGTCCAGTTCATTTCATTTCATTTTTCTACCAGTTCATTTTTCCGTGTTCATTTTTCATTTTTCGTTCTTAATTATATATAATATATATGTACAAATTGTACAGAGAAGGAGTAACTGGAACAGAACAAATAAAGAACAAACAGACAAAACAAAATAAACAATCATGGCAGACCCGGGTACAACGGGCACTGGTACCGGTGGTGGTACAACGCCATTGTGGCAAGAATGGATGCAAGAAGTGTTGAAAGATGGAAATTTGAAGCCGAATGAGGACATTACAGTAAGTGTTTATGTGGTGATAACGACATCATATACGTACATATGTGTATGTATATATGTATGTATGTGTTGCTTCAATGTCCTTTTGATTGGTATAGGAACAACTGAAGGAAAAATTAATGGGAACATGGGATGATTTGAAGAAGAGGTTGGACACTGGGGAGTTGGGCGAAATAGCGGGCATATGCTCAGTGGCGGGTGAATTAGTGAATGGTCGCGTGATGAAGGATGCAGATGTAAGTTTAAAGACATTGTGTAAAGCTATGGTCCAAGTTCGATATTTCACGAGTGCACTGAAAAAAGGGAGGAGCAGGAGTGAAGTAAACGTTGAGGGAGACATCAAACCGCATGAATGGTATCCACGATGCTTAGTGGGTATGGTGGCTTTATCCGAAATTTATGGAGACCATTGTGATTTGAAAGGAGTTGTGGAGAAACTGGGGAACACAGTGGATGAAAAATTAGAAGGACGCCTGAAGAGAGGTGCGAATTCATCCTACCCAGATAAATGTAAAAGCATCACCTCTCAGGATATACTTCTTGGTAAAGCAATTCTTGGAAATGCAATTAAAACGTGGGTTCAGGATGATAGGCGGAAAGCTGAGGAGTATGATAATGCAAGGAAGGCGGCAAGGGCAAGTGGGGAGAAAGATCCTCCGAATTCGTCAATTGGAAAAATGGGAGGAGTAGTATACGATAGTGAGAGTTTATGTAAGGGAGGGGGTGATAGGAAGTCTGCTCGGACAGCAGATGAAAAGAAACAGCAGTTAAAAGAGAATACCAAAAGCATGGCAAAATTGTTCGGAATGAATGTGGACACCACTCAAAGTGGTGCTGGTGGTAGTGCTGGTGGAAATCCATCAAATCCATTCGACGCCTTAATAGATGATAAATTAACCTTACAACAGGAATTCATAGAAAATGTACTAAAGGATGCATTTGACGCCAGTAGTGGTCAAGTGGACACTAACAAAATAAACGACGTGGTAAAGAACATAACGAATGCATCTCAACAAGTACAAGGTAAGACCAAAGAAAATTCGTACCTCATACCTTGTACATGGCATCTTGGACATCGTCCACCACATGGCACCTTGTACATCATCCACCACATCGATAACAACACATCATCCACATTGCATCATCATCGACTACATACATACACCACCATAGACATGCACATACACTATAATTCCATCATTCCATACCTTTCTTTTTACATCTTTGCAGCTGAAAATTGCATCCATCAGAAAAAGGATAACGGAAAGGACCCGAAACCTCTCTGTGATCGCTTAAGATGTATGAAATATTTATGGACACAGACGGATCCTCCATCAGGACAAGCAGGAGGAACGACAACTACGGTAAGGAGGGAGGCGGAAAGAGAAGACGACAGGAATGTACATACATACGTATGTATGTACATATGTACATGTATACGCGTATATATACACATACTTATATGTATATACACATAAACATACATACATTTATATATGTATAGATGTATATGTATATATATGTACATTCATACAT
Organism: Plasmodium knowlesi strain H; assembly: GCF_000006355.2. Classification (NCBI taxonomy): domain Eukaryota; phylum Apicomplexa; class Aconoidasida; order Haemosporida; family Plasmodiidae; genus Plasmodium; species Plasmodium knowlesi. The sequence goes on along the minus strand of NC_011913.2, from coordinate 29,425 downwards.
ATATATGTATGAATGTACATATATACATATGCGTATATATATACGTATGTACGAATGTACATATACATATATATGTATGAATGTACATATATACATATGCGTATATATATACGTATGTACGAATGTACATATACATGTATATGTATACGTGTATATATACGTATGTATGTATACATATGTATACATATGTATATATGCATATGCATTTATGCATATGCATATATATATATATATATATATATATATATATTACTTCACTTATAGAAAGACTTTTGGGAAGAGAAGGTAAGGGCGCTGTGGAAAGAACTTTCTGATGAAATGGTGCAAGCAAATGGCACAGAAGCAGGAATAGAGGACTGTGAAGAAGTGTCAAATGGAAATAATGGCAGCGGCAAGAGGGATGCAACTCATTCTGAAAAGACGGCATGCAATTATTTGCATGCCGGCTTCCAAGAACTGTACAAGGCGCCCGACGCGTCGGCGGCGCCGGCGCCGCCGGCGCCGTCGTCGCCGTTAGGCGACATCTTATCTACGAAACACCCATCGTTTAGACAAACGATGGGTTGTTTCTTACTTCATTCATATGCAAAACATATGAAAAGTAAGGCAATTTGTAATATTGATAAGGGGATAAGCAAAGCTTTCGATTTATGGGAGAACCCCAGTACTAAGGCACCTGATAATTGCAATGGTGCTAAGGGGAAAACTTGCATTCCATGCAAATGGGAAGAAAGTCAATTTGGCGACTGCCAAATTGACAAAATTGGCCAACTGAATGGCGAAAAGGAGAATGTTGAAGAAAAGTTGAAAGAAATTGTCAAGGACGACGGCAAGAACACCAACATTAAGACCATGACCGAAGCTGTAAACACAATGCCATTATGTGACCAAGTCAAATGTGTAACATCCCGCTGGTGGAAGGAAAAGAAACCGACTAATGGAACAATTAACTGGGTAAGTAATGGCAGTTACGTATATATACATACATATATGAATGTACATACATATATATATATACATGTCTACGTGTATGTATACATGTATGCACATACGTATATATACATACGTATGTATATATGTATATGTACGTATGCATATACATATATGCATGTATGGACATATATACGTATGTGCATACATATGTACGTATGTATGTGTATACGTATGTATATGCATTTATGCATATACATATATATATATATATATATATATATTTTAATTGTAGAATGATGTATGGGAAGAAGCCGAGAGTCAACTGAAGGAACTCTCTGGGGTGATAGAAAATAATAAGAAGGACTCAAGTGTCATGCAACAGTGCATGTATCTGGATGGGAAGAATGGAGGAGAGGCTTGCCTCCTTATAGCAGCTGGATTAAAAAGTCTCTACGACATCCAAGACAGCACTACGGGTAATCCGAACGATGCCGTTGAGGCATCGTTCAAAAGAACGATGCAATGTGTTGTATTAAATGCCATGGCAGATAAATTAGAAAGTAGCGACCTTCCATGTAGGGATGAAAAGAAAGTGGCGAATGGAATAACAGTGGCTTTTAATAAGAGTGGTGAAATTATGAGTCAGGGTAAAGGTTGCAAGAATGGTAATAATACGTGTTTTGAGTGTAAGAGGTATGAGGATAATTTTAAGAATTGCACAGTGAATAACAATGTTGTTGTGAAGACGAAAGTACAGGAAATACTCGACACCGAATATAATAATACTACTCCTAAGAGTACTACTCCCTTATCGAAGTCTTCTCTTATCAAGACCATATGTAAGTAGAAACAACACAACCAACATACAACCAACACAACACAACATACTAACACAACCAAACATACTAACATAACCAACATACTGACACAACCAAACATACTAACATAACCAACATACTAACACAACCAACAACACAATCACAACACAACCAACAACACAATCACAACACAACCAACAACACAATCACAACACAACCAACAACACAACCACAACACAACCAACAACACAATCACAACACAACCAACAACACAACCAACAACACAACCACAACACAACCAACATACAACCAACATACTAACATAACCAACATACTAACATAACCAACATACTAACATAACCAACATACTAACACAACCAACATACTAACACAACACAACCACAACATACAACCAACATACTAAACATAACCAACCTACTGACATAACCAACATACTAACATAACCAACATACTAACACAACACAACATACTAACATAACTAACATACTAACACAACCAACATACTAACATAACCAACATACTAACATAACCAACATACTAACACAACCAACCTACTAACATAACCAACATACTAACACAACCAACATACTGACACAACACAACATACTAACATAACCAACACAACCAACACAACACAACATACTGACACAACCAACATACTAACATAACCAACATACTGACACAACCAACATACTAACATAACCAACATACTGACACAACCAAACATACTAACATAACCAACATGCAACCAACGTACTAACATAACCAACATACTAACACAACACAACATACTAACACAACCAACATACTAACATAACCAACATACTGACATAACCAACATACTAACATAACCAACATACTAACATAACCAACACAACCAACACAACACAACATACTGACACAACCAACATACTAACACAACACAACATACTAACACAACCAACATACTAACATAACCAACATACTAACATAACCAACATACTGACACAACCAACATACTAACATAACCAACACAACCAACACAACCAACACAACCAACACAACACAACATACTGACACAACCAACATACTAACACAACCAACATACTAACACAACCAACATACTAACACAACCAACATACTAACATAACCAACATACTAACACAACCAACACAACCAACAACACAACCACAACAACACAACAGCAACACAACCTACTAACATAACCACAACACAACCAACACAACCAACATACAACCAACACAACCAACATACAACCAACACAACCAACATACAACCAACACAACCAACATACAACCAACATACTAACATAACCACAACACAACCACAACACAACCAACATACTAACACAACCAACATACTAACATAACCAACATACTAACACAACTAACCTACTAACATAACCAACATACTAACACAACCAACACAACACAACCACAACAACCACCATCACCATTCATTTCCATTATCTTCCCTCAAAAAAAAAACTGTAGGTAAACCGTGTGAAGACAAGGACTTCTGTGAGCGCTTAGAATGTATTAGGGAGAAATATGGACAAATTAGGGGCTGGAGGGGAGCAACTTGGGTAAGCCAACTGAAAGAACCACTTGTGGGGTACTCCGCGGAAGCAGGATGCCGCGAACACATATATAAATACGTGCACAGGCATAAATGTATGTTGATGCATACATAACCATAGATATATATATATATATCTATGCATATGTATATATATATATATATATATATATATATATATATATATATATATATATATATATATATATATATATATATATATATATATATATATATATATATATATATATATATATATATATATATATATGTGCGTATACATACATGTACTTCTATTTCGTGCAGAGTAGCATGGAGGACGACTTCACGAGGCAGTTAACGAATTTACTTACCCACATGAGGGAAAAGCAGAATGACGTTGCCGGCTACTGCAACGGCAATGGCAGCGCCGCCTGGGCCAATGACGCCCATGGCAAGGCAAACGAGACTGCCTGCAAGCTGGTTGCAGCGGGGCTGCAACATATTTCGAGTATTCAACATACATATAAGAGTAATGGCAGTCGGGAAACTGATAAAAATGGAAACCCCTATGATAACCAAGACGTTCAACAATTTGCTTCTTGCTTAATGTTAAAAGCCATCGTACAAAAAATGAAAGAAGAGAGCAAATTTTGTGACATAACGAAAGGAATAAATGAAGCTCTCAAATCCGCGGACGCCATTAAACGAGATAAATGTAAGAACGAACCTTGTATTGTTTGCAATTTGGACGACTATGACAAACTTAAGGATTGCCCCACTGGCAACAATGCCAATGACAAAGTAAAGGACAAATTGGATTCATTGCTCGGAACGAAGCAGACCACCGTCAATGACACCCTCAAGGATTTACTTAAAGCCGACCAAAAAGATGCACCCCTCTGTAGTCGTTTACAGTGCCTAGCTTCTCGAGTACAAGCACTAAATGGAGGTACCACCAATGCGGTAAGTACAATATGGTGACGGAAAGGGGGAAAAAAATGTACATATAGAAGTATATACATACACATCTATATATACCATATATATACATATGCATATATACATATGTACATACATATATGTATAGACATATATATACATTTCCATGTATACACATATATATGTATATATGTATGTATATACATATGTATACATGTATGTGCATATGCATATATATATATATTTTACTCCACTTATACAGGACGACTTTTGGAAGAAGGACGGTGGCGAGGTACAGAAGCTGTGGACAGAACTGTCCACAGCAATGAAAGGGAAAGAAAATGACACTGGAAATGGATGTGGTTCATTTGCAACGGACGCTGAGAAGACGGCATGCAATTATTTGCATGCCGGCTTCAAGAAACTGTACGAACCGGACAGTTCATCAGGAACGACTAACAATGGTATCTTATCTACGAAACACCCATCGTTTAGACAAACGATGGGTTGTTTTTTACTTCATTATTATGCAGAACATATGAAAAGCAAAGCAATTTGTAATATTGAAAAAGGGATAACACAGGCATTTAATGCATGGCAGGATCCAAGTACTATTGGTAAATGCAATAATGGTTCATGTGTTCCATGCCAATGGGCAGATAATGCCCAATTGAACACTTGTATAATTACCACAACTGACACAAATGGCCGGAGCACTTCCGCTGAGAAGGTAGAAGAGAAGTTAAAGAAAGTTCTGGAGTATGACAGCGACTCCAACATAGAAGAAATGCTAACTAAAATAAATAAAAGGACTTCTTTATGTGACCATATGAAATGTATAGCAACCCACTTAAATTCCACAGATGGACAAAAAAATGCGGTAAGGGGCGAAACAGCAGTACATATGTACATACATATACATATGTATGTGTACATGTATACATGTATATGTATATACATATATATACACATATGTGTATACATATATATACTTACATATATATTTGTATGTACGTATGTATAAATATACGTGTATATATGTATACATGTATATGCATATGCATATATATATATATATATATATATATATATTATGTCACCACCCTATGCAGGATGAATTTTGGACAGGAGCGGATGGCGAGGTACATAAGTTGTGGAAAGAATTGGCAGACGCCATGAACGATAAGGGCAAAAGTAAAAACGGAGATTGTGCTAGGATGGGAGATAATGGCAATGATAGGGAAGCAACTGACCCTGAAAAGAAAGCATGCCAATATCTTACATTAGGTTTCAACAAACTAAAACAAAATTCAACGAATGGAGGAACGAACTATCCAATCCTATCCAAGGACCCATCGTTGAGACAAACATTGGGTTGTTTCCTTCTTAAGGAATATGCAAAAAAAATGAAAGACACATCAACTTGTGTTATCGATTCTGGTATACAGAAGGCATTTAAGGCATTTAATGAAAGTAATAATACTTCATGCACGAACAATGGTTCGTGCATTAAATGTGAATGGAATGAAAACGACTATGAAGGTTGCACTGTTGAAAATACCACAAATGGCAGAACAGAGAAGACGCCAGTAAAGGACAAATTATCAGCAGTTCAGGACAATATTGACGGCACCGCAACTACCACCCTAAATGACATAAATAAAATGGATAAGTTATGCGATTATATTAAATGTGCCGCACCCAAATGGTTCTACAACCAAAAGAACAACAACACACCAGGGACTAATGGTACTGCAACGAAGACTTGGGTAAGCATTACTACAAACAGTACAGAACTTAGGGTGTAGAATATATTTAAAAAAAAAAAAAAAAAAAAAAAAAAAAAAATTCAGATTCAGGGGTGTTAGAATAAGGTTTTAGGAGTGTTGGAATGATGTTGTTGGGGTGTTAGAATGATGTTGTTGGAGTGTTGGAATGATGTTGTTGGGGTGTTGGAATAAGGTGGTAAGGATGTTAGAATGAAGGTTGCTGGGGTGCTAGAATAAGGTTGTAGGGGTGTCGGAATAATGTTATGGGGGTGCTGTTATAAGGTTTTAGGGGTATTGGAATGAGGTTCAGGGTATTGGAGTAAGGTTTTAGAGTATTGGAAGAAGGTTGTTCGGGTGTTAGAATAAAGTTTGAGGGTATAAGAGTAAGGTTTTAGGGTTATTGGAGTAAGGTTCCAGGGTTTAGGAGTAAGGTTCCGGGGTTAGCTTTAGCTACTTTAGGGGGGGAGAAGAAAAACTCCTCGCAGACAGGGACCGGATACTACACCAACCGGATGGCACAGCAACCGAATACTACACCAACCGGATGGCACAGCAACCGAATACTACACCAACCGGATGGCACAGCAACCGAATACTACACCAACCGGATGGCACAGCAACCGAATACTACACCAACCGGATGGCACAGCAACCGAATACTACACCAATCGGATACTACATAACCTACCAACTACATATATATAACCTTTTCTTTTTTTTTACAGTGTGACTTTTGGGATACGACTGTTAAGACAACATTGCAAACGATGTTTGACAAGATCGAGAAGGAAGGAAAGACCAAGCCTAATCCTGCATGCACCGCCTTTGGTGATGAAAATCCACAGAGTGTCGAAAGAAAAGCTTGTAATCATATCACAGCAGGTTTAAAATACATTAAGGATATTCCACCAAGTGGTAGTGGTGGTAATGGTAAAGACAACCAACTGCTTCATCAAGCAGTTGGTTGTATTGCTCTTAACATGTACGCTGATCAAATAAGGGATCAGTCGAAAGATAAATGTCCCATTGATGAGAAAAAAATAGGAGAAATGTTTGATAAATGGAATCAACAGAATAATAATAAATCTTCGCCTCCATGTAATGGAGGTGGTAATAATAATAATGTTTGTTTTAAATGCACAAGACAACCAAAATTTAATGATTGCAAACTAAGTGTTGACAGCAATTTGGTTAATGCACAAAGTGGAAATTGCAGTGATAACGGTAACAACAGAAAAGAAGTCCAACCTCAAATGAACGAACTACTCAAGGAAAATAACACCCCCCAAGTGAATACCACCTTAACTACTATCACTAACATGAAATCTTCTTTCTGTACTCAGCTCCAATGCGCAGCAAAGAAATGGAAATCAGCACAAAACAGAAATGGCCCAATTGGAACACTATCTTGGGTAAGGATGGACAAATGCATATACATATGCACATACATATATATACACACATATAAATATATATGTATATATGTATATGTATATATAAGTATATATGTATATATGTATATATATGTATATATGTATATATAAGTATATATGTATATATGTATATATGTATATGTATATATATGTATATATGTATATATATGTATATGTGTATACATATACATATATTTTTTTTTCACTCCTTTCCTTCCCTTCTTCTTTTATGATCAGAGTGACATAAATAAAGCCGCTGAAGATGAATTAACGAAACTTCTAGGACATATGTTGCAGTCTAAAAATCAGAATGCAGTTACCAAATACTGCAAAGACTACAATTGGGATACTTTAGGCCATAAACAAAGCAAAACAAATAAAGCAGCTTGTTTACTTTTTGCTTCAGGATTAAAGCACATTTATGAACAAAGGAAGGTCTCTGTTAAGGGCCCTATTAAGGGCCCATCGTTTGAACAAACGATGGGTTGTTTATTTCTTAAAGAATATGCAAAACAATTAAAAGAAATGGCAAAAGTGAAGAAAGAAGGAAATAGTTGGGTACATCCTCTTTGTAGCATAGAGGATGGTATAAACTACGCTTCTATGAAAAGTGAAAACATTATGGATGACACATCTCCATGCAAGAATAATGGTCCTAATTCTTGTTTTGTGTGCACACTTGACGAAGATTATAAAGATTGCTCCATTGGCAATGAGAGTGTAAAGGACAATGTGGGAACAATCTTCCAAGACGACCAGAAGCAAAACCAAATGCAAGAAACCTTAGAGAATACCGTCTGTCCCATCCTTCTTACGGATCTCCTTACCCCTTTTCTTCCTTTGGCTCCTGTCTCCATTGGCCTTTCTGCTATGGCTTATTACCTTTGGAAGGTAAGATAAAAAAGATAAAAAAAAAATTTTTTAATGGACAAAATTAATAAAAAAAAAAAAAATTAATTAAAAAAAAAAAATTTTTAATGGTTAAAAGGAAAAAAAAATTTTTTTAATGGTTAAAAAAAAAAAAAAAAATTTTTAATGGACAAAATTAATGAAAAAAAAATTTTTTAATGAACAAAATTAATGGGAAAAAAATTTTTTTTTTTTAATGATTAAAAGGAAAAGAAAATTTTTTTTAATGGTTCAAAGGAAAAAAAATTTTTTAATGGTTAAAAAAAAAAAAAAATGAATAAAAAATAAATGTGTAAAAAGAATATTTCACAATCTTCTTAGCAAAAATATCCTCTCATTTTTTTTTTTTTTTTTTTTTGTAGTATTTTGGTCCTCTTGGTAAAGGAGGAACACGTTTTAGAAGATCTCCTGCTGATATTCCTGGTCCATCAGTACAAGAACAAGTCCTTGATCATGTGGAAGAAGCTGGTCCACATGAATATCAATTGATGAAGGAACGAAAACCTCATTCTGCTCCAACGAGAACGAAACGTTCTGGTCGCACGATTATTGAAATTCATTTTGAAGTGTTGGACGAATGTCAAAAAGGGGACACACAATTGAACCAGAAGGATTTTCTGGAACTTTTGGTTCGAGAGTTTATGGGATCCGAATTAATGGAAGAAGAACAGGTTCCTAAGGAAGAGGTTCTTATGGAAGGTGTTCCTATGGAAGGTATTCCTTTGGAAAGTGTTCCAAGTTTAGGTTCCGTGTTTATGGTTTAAGTTTCAGGTTTAGGTTTTTATGGTTTAGGGTTTAAGGGTTTAGGGTTCACAGTTTAGGGTTCACAGTTTAGGACTCACAGTTTAGGGTTCACAGTTTAGGACTCACAGTTTAGGGTTCACAGTTTAGGACTCACAGTTTAGGGTTCACAGTTTAGGACTCACAGTTTAGGGTTCACAGTTTAGGACTCACAGTTTAGGGTTCACAATTTAGGGTTCACAGTTTAGGGTTTACAGTTTAAGGTTCACAGTTTAGAGTTCACAGTTTAGAGTTCACAGTTTAGAGTTCACAGTTTAGAGTTCACCGTTTAGGGTGTACCAAAAAAATTTTGTCCGTCTGATATGCGAGACCTTAACAAGGTCGGGAAGGAAAAAATTCAACCCTTATATCATGCGAAATAAAAAAAATCTCCCATTGCAAAAAATTAAATCATGAATTTTTCCTTTTTTTTTTTTTTTTTTGGTGTGTATGTAATTTTTTAGCATGAATATCATCACACTTGTGTAATTGTTTTAGGAACATCTTATAATGATTATGGTATAGACATGGTTTTTATGATTATTTGGAACCATTATATTTTTTTTTTTTACACGAAAAATATTATGAATACAATATACAATTTTTTTTTTTTTCTCATTATTTGGTTTTTTTTTTTCTTTTTTTATTTTATTTTATTTTTTTTAAAGTTCTAATTATATGAATGTTTTAGCGTTCTTCCACATTTTTTTTGCGCGGAAATCGTAATATAGTGTTAGCGCGCGGATGTTCCATACAATTTTTTTACGAGAACAATATATAACACCTATTGGAAGCAACTTTACACAAGAGTGCCAACAACAAAAAAAAAAAAAAAAAAGGAAAAAAAAAAAAATATTAAAAGAAGTTTAAAAAAAATTAAGAAATAACATGAATATTCAAACGCCTTATTATGTCTGTTTATCACATAATTAAAAAAAAACAAAAAAGGGTATGAAACCAATATCCTTCATCTTAAACAATAAACCCTAAAGTGTGAACCCAAAACCCTGAACCTAAACGCTGAAACCATAAAATCTAAACCGTCAAACCTAAACCCTAAACTGTGAACCTTAAACCCGGAACCATTAACACTAAACTGTGAACCCTAAACTGTGAACCCTAAACTGTGAACCCTGAACTGTGAACCCTGAACTGTGAACCCTGAACTGTGAACCCTAAACTGTGAATCCTAAACTGTGAATCCTAAACTGTGAACCCTAAACTGTAAACCCTAAACTGTGAACCCTAAACCATGAAACCATAAACCCGGAACCTTAAACCATGAACCCGGAACCTTAAACCATAAACACGGAACCTAAAATTGGAACACGTTCCATTGGAACACTTTCCATAGGAACCCCTTCCATAAGAACCTCTTCCTTAGAAACCTGTTCTTCTTCTTCCATAAATTCACTTCCCATAAACTCTCGAACTAAAAGTTCCAGAAAATCATTCTGAGTCAATTTTGTGTTCCCTTTTTGACATTCGTCCACCAGTTCAAAATGAATTTTAATAATCGTTCGACGATTCACGCGACCACCACCAGCAGGATCGAGACCAGAACGTTTTGTTCTCGCTGGAACAGATGGAGGTTTTCGTTCCTTAACCAATCGATATTCATGTGGACCAGCTTCTTCCACATGATCAAGGAGTTGTTCCTGTACGGATGGACCGGGAATTCTTAAAGGAGCTCTTCTGTAGAGTCTTATCTTACGCAGTTGAGCAAAATACTGCAGAGAAAGAAAAAAAAAAAAGGGGAGAATATTTTTGCTAAGAAGATTATGGAGTACTATATTTCTTCTTCTTCTTTTTTTTTTTTTCTTTTTTTCTCTTTTTTATTTTTTTATTTTATTATTTTTTTTTTTTTTGTGCTAAAAAAAAAAAAAAAAAACTTCCCCCTAAAAGACCTAAATACCAGGCCTTATATTGTTGTTCTTATGACGTCGAACCTTACACCGTAAAATATTATATCCCGCAAACTAAAAATGCGAAATCTTACACATATACACCGTAAAATATTATATACCGCAAAACTAAATACCAAATATTACACATATACACCGTAAAATATTATATACCGCAAAACTAAATACCAAATATTACACATATACACCGTAAAATATTATATCCCGCAACCTAAATGCGAAATCTTACACATATACACCGTAAAATATTATAAATCCCGCAACCTAAAAATGCGAAATCCTACACATATACCCCTGACACATTCATTCATTCAATCTTTTTTTTTTCTTTTTTTTTCTTCTTTTCTTCCTTCTCTTTTTATTCCTTCTCTTTTTATTCCTTTCCTTTTATTCCTTTCCTTCTCTTATTCCTTTCCTTCCTTCCCTTTCCTTTTCATTCCTTCTCTTTTCTTTTTTTCCTCTTTCCATTCCTTTTTATTCCTTTTCTTTTCCTTTTCTTTTTATTTCTATTCCTTACCTTCCAGATTAAGTAGGAAAAAACAGAAATAGCAATTGTAGCAGGAGCCAAAGCAACAAAAGGGATAAGCCGATCCCATGGTTTTGTAGGGTTCGTGGGGGGGGCAGGGGGAACTGGTTCGACGGGTTTCACCGGTGGAGTAGGTAGGGGTGAAGGAACAGGTTGTACTTCACCTCCTGTAGCTTGATGAACTGTCTGTATAACGGGGGCAGCTACCTCGGTAGCAGTATTAAAAGCGCTTGGAATTGCTGTGATCAATCTAACTGGAGACAGCGTAGTCGCAATTTTTGTTTGCACGTTCTCAAGAATTCCTGTCCCAAAACTCCAAAGTCCTCGAATACCGTAAAATATTTTACCCGTTATAGTAGTAGGAGCCGCAGGTGCGGCTGGTGCTGGCGTACGAGCACGAGCAACAACATCTGAAAGACCTTCGTCCCACCAACCACCACGATTACTACCTGAACCTGAAGAAGCGGAATTTGAACTTGAACTTGTTCCTGAACTTGAACCTGAAAAATGAATGAAATAAAAATGTGTACAAATTTATGATTTCAGAATTTTTCTTTTTTCCTTTTTTGGTTGTCAGTTTGTGGTGTGTAGTTTCCGTTTTTCCCGCGCCATCCAATTAGTGTCTAGTATCCGGTCCCTGTCTGCGAGGAGTTTTTCCTATCCCCCTTACTCAACAAAAGCAAAACCCGTAACCTAAATCATGACCCACAGAACCTTATTCCTATACCCTAAAACCTTTACTCCTAAAACTAGAACCTTATTCCAACACCCCTAAAACTTTTATTCCTAAACCCCGAATTTGACTTCTAACACCCCTAAAACCTTTAATCCTGAACCGTCAACCGTGAACCCTGAACCCTGAACCGTGAACCCTGAACCGTGAACCCCGAACCGTGAACCCTGAACCGTGAACCCTGAACCGTGAACCCTGAACCGTGAACCCCGAACCGTGAACCCTGAACCGTGAACCCTGAACCGTGAACCCTGAACCCTTAACCCTGAACCCTGAACCCTTAACCCTGAACCCTGAACCCTTAACCCTGAACCCTGAACCCTGAACCCTTAACCCTGAACCGTGAACCCTGAACCCTGAACCCTTAACCCTGAACCCTGAACCGTGAACCCTGAACCCTGAAACCTGAACCGTGAACCCTGAACCCGGAACCCTGAACCCTGAACCCGGAACCCTGAACCCGGAACCATGAACCCGGAACCCGAAATGTTACTCCTATACACTGAACCTAAACCCGGAACCCGCAATCTTTTTCCTATACACTGAACCATAAACCCGGAACCCGGAATCTTACTCCTATACACTGAACCCTAAACCCTGAACCCTAAACCCGGAACCCGGAATCTTACTCCTATACACTGAACCCTAAACCCTGAACCCTAAACCCTGAACCCTAAACCCTGAACCCTAAACCCTGAACCCTAAACCCGGAACCCGGAATCTTACTCCTATACACTGAACCCTAAACCCTAAACCCTAAACCCTAAACCCTAAACCCTAAACCCTGAACCCTAAACCCTAAACCCTGAACCCTATACACTTGAAACCTTGCCCCCTCCTTCCCATACACTTTCATTCACCCCCTTATTTCCTTAAACATGAATAATAAATATGAATAATAATTTGGTGTGGGGGGAAAAAAATAATATATAATATATATATACATATATATATACGTTTTAGCGCACACCAAATTTCCCCCTATAGTTGTAAAAAATATTATAAATATATATTTTTCGCTTTTTAGTATTCATACCTGATTGTGATACTGGGTCCGGTGCCATAGTTATAGCTATGCAAAGATTAATGTGGATGTTTTTATAAAAGAAATAGGTGCCATTTTTTCCCCAATGCGTTGGTTTTGCTTTTGTACTGTATTTTGTGTTTTGCTTTTGTACTGTATATTTGTAGATTTGCTTCAATTTAACATGTGAAAAATTTTTTTTTTTTTGGTGTGTCCTTCTCTATATATATATTTATATTAAAAAGAATGGGCTTATTATAAATTATAGGTTTATTAGAAAGAATAAGTTTAAAAAAAAAAAAAAAAAAATAAATAAATAAAAGAAAAAAGAAAAAAGGAACAGTTCATTCTAAAAAAAAAAAAGAACATCTCCCACATTCTAAAAAAAGAAGAACATCTCCCTACATTTCCAACTATTATATAATTCATTCCCCATTCTAATTAAAACATTCCAACATAAGGAAAAAACATTTCCTTATTTACAAGGAAATAATAAAAAAATATATAAATAAAAAATATATAAATAAAAAAAAATATTAAAAAAAGAACAAAAAAAAGGAAAATAGATAAAAAAGAAAAAGAAAAAAAGAGAAAATAAGAAATGAAAGAAAAGAGTGAAAAAAAAAGCAAGGAGAGAGAAAAAAAAAAATGTGCGCAAACTCTCCTGCATGAAGCATTTTTCCCACTTGCATTTCTTTTCTTTTCTTCTTCTTTTCTTCTGTCCCTTTTTAATTCCTTCCCTTAAGTTTTCCTCCAGTTTTTTCGTCCTCCTTTATGTTTATTTTAATTCCCAAACAAATCATATTCTCCTCCTCTATACAATCACTAGCCTTTTCTTTTTTTGATCCATTTTCATCCACCCATACATACACCTATACATTCTTCTCCCATAGAACATTAATATAAGCTCAAAATCCACAAACATGAACACTAAATCTATACTATGCGAACATTAAACCAAACCCCTAAACCTGTACTCTACAAACTTTAAACCTAAATCCTAAACCCTAAAACCTGAACCCATAAACCCTACACCTATACTCTACAAACATAAAATCTACACCCTAAACCCTAAAACTATACTCTACAAACATTAAACCTAAACCTAAAAAACCCTAAAACTATACTCTACACAAATTAAACCTAAACCGTTATCCTATATTCACTCTAACACTGAACCCTGATACTACTTTCAACTTAACCCTAAATCCTGATCCAACATTCACCCTAACCCTAAACCCTGATACTACTTTCAACTTAACCCTAAACCCTGATCATAATTGCTCCTTAACCCTAAACCCTGATCCTACTATCACCATAACTCCAAACCCTGATCTTACATTCACCTTAAGCCAGAACCCACTTTTACCCTTAAGCCAGAACCCACTTTTACCTTTAACCCGGAACCCACTTTTACCTTTAACCCGGAACCCACTTTTACCTTTAACCCGGAACCCACTTTTACCTTTAACCCGGAACCCACCTTAACCTTAACCCGGAACCTACCTTATTTTTAACCGGAACCCACTTTTATCCATAACCCGGAACCCACTTTTACCTTTAACCCGGAACCCACCTTACCTTAACCCGGAACCCACTTTTATCCTTAACCCTGAACCCACTTTTATCCTTAACCCGGAACCCACTTTTACCCTTAACCCGGAACCCACTTTTACCTTTAACCCGGAACCCACCTTAACCTTAACCCGGAACCTACCTTATTCTTAACCCGGAACCCACCTTATCCTCAACCCGAAACCCACTTTACTTTTAACCCGGAACCTACCTTATTTTTAACCCTGAAGCCACCTTATCCTTAAACCGGAACCTACTTTAAACTTAGTCCGAAACCCACATTACCCTTAACCCGGAACCCACTTTACCCTTAACCCGGAACCCACTTTACCATTAACCCGGAACCCTCTTTACCCTTAACCCGGAACCCACTTTACCCTTAACCCGGAACCCACTTTACCCTTAACCCGGAACCTACTTTACCCTTAACCCGGAACCCACTTTTATCCTTAACCCGGAACCAACTTTTACCCTTAACCCGTAACCAACTTTTACCCTTAACCCGGAACCAACTTTTACCCTTAACCCGGAACCAACTTTTACCCTTAAGCCAGAACCCACTTTTACCCTTAAGCCAGAACCCACTTTTACCTTTAACCCGGAACCCACTTTTACCTTTAACCCGGAACCCACTTTTACCTTTAACCCGGAACCCACCTTAACCTTAACCCGGAACCTACCTTATTCTTAACCCGGAACCCACTTTTATCCTTAACCCCGAACCCACTTTTATCCTTAACCCCGAACCCACTTTTATCCTTAACCCCGAACCCACTTTTATCCTTAACCCCGAACCCACTTTTACCTTTAACCCGGAACCTACCTTATTCTTAACCCGGAACCCACCTTATCCTCAACCCGAAACCCACTTTACTTTTAACCCGGAACCTACCTTATTTTTAACCCTGAAGCCACCTTATCCTTAAACCGGAACCTACTTTAAACTTAGTCCGAAACCCACATTACCCTTAACCCGGAACCCACTTTACCCTTAACCCGGAACCCACTTTACCATTAACCCGGAACCCTCTTTACCCTTAACCCGGAACCCACTTTACCCTTAACCCGGAACCCACTTTACCCTTAACCCGGAACCTACTTTACCCTTAACCCGGAACCCACTTTTATCCTTAACCCTGAACCCACTTTTATCCTTAACCCTGAACCCACTTTTATCCTTAACCCGGAACCTACCTTATCCTTAACCTGGAACCCACTTTTATCCTTAACCTGGAACCCACTTTTATCCTTAACCCGGAACCCATCTTACACTTAACCCGGAACCAACATTACTTATAACCCGGAACCAACTTTACTCTTAACCCGGAACATACTGTACCCTTAACCCGGAACCTACATTACCTTTAACCCGGAACCTACATTACCTTTAACCCGGAACCTACTTTTATCCTTAACCCGTAACCCACTTTTATCCTTAACCCGGAACCCACTTTTACCTTTAACCCGGAACCTACTTTACTCTTAACCCGGAACCAACTTTTACCCTGAACCGGAACGCTAAATCCAGCCATTTCCGGATATTCTCGTTATTCTGTATAAATTTTTTGTGTAGAGTGTATGTGTATTTCGATAAAGTTGTTTGTGCCAACACATATGTATACACAATATTTCCTTGTGTCGGATAAGTGTGTGTTTTTCCTTTATATTTTGCGACCTTTTGCAACTGTAATATATTTCATCATCCACCGTCCTTTCCTTTTCTTTTTTTTTTTTTTTTTTTTTGTGTGTTCGCGGACCGGACACATCACAATATGAGCGCGCGCTTATCTTCCTGCTTTCCGCAGAAAAAAAAAAAAAAAAAAGAAGAAAATATATTTTTCACAAGCGTAAAAAAAAAAAAGGAAGAAAAAATATTTTTTGAAAATGGAAAAAAAAAGAAAAGAAAAGAATGTGTGTTCTTAAAAAAAAAAAGAAGAATGTTTTTTTTTTTTTTTTTTCTATAAACAAAAGGGTGTCCTTTCACCCCCCAAAAAAAAAAAAAGAAAAAATTTTTGCAAACAAAATAAGAAATAAATATGGAAGAAAGAATCTTCTTTTTTTTCTTTTTTTCTTTTTTCTTTTTTCTTTTTTCTTTTTTCTTTTTTTAAGAAAATATAAAAAGGAAAAAAAAAAAAATAAAAAGGACAAAAAGGGGTATGAAACCAATATCCTTCATCTTAAACAATAAACCCTGAACCGTGAACACTAAACCCTAAACGCTGAAACCATAAAAACTAAACCGTCAACCATAAAACCTAAACCCTGAACCGTGAACCTGAGACCATAAACCCTACAGCATGAACACTGAAATGTGAATCTTAAACCATAAACCCGGAACCTAAACTTGGAACACGTTCCATTGGAACCTGCTCCAAAGGAATACTTTCCATTGGAACCCCTTCCATAAGAACCTCTTCCTTAGGAACCTGTTCTTCTTCCATAAATTCCGATCCCATGAACTCTTGAACCAAAAGTTCCAGAAAATCCTTCTGGTTCGATTGTGTGTCCCCTTTTTGACATTCGTCCAACACTTCAAAATGAATTTCAATAATCGTGCGACCAGAACGTTTCGTTCTCGTTGGAGAAGAACGCCGTTTTCGTTCCTTCACCAATTGATATTCATGTGGACCAGCTTCTTCCACATGATCGAGGACTTGTTCTTGTACTGACGGACCAGGAATTTCACCAGGAGATCTTCTGAAACGTGGTCCTCCTTTACCAAGAGGACCAAAATACTTCAAAAAAATAAAAAAAAAAAAAAAAAAAAAAAAATATGAGAGGATATTTTTGTTAAGAAGATTGTGAAATGTTCTTTTTACACATTTATTTTATTTTATTTTTTTTAACCATTAAAAAAAATTTTTTTCCTTTTAACCATTAAAAAAAATTTTTTCCCATTAATTTTGTCCATTAAAATTTTTTTTTCCTTTTAACTATTAAATGTGTCCTTTAAAATTTTTTTTTTCCTTTTAACCATTAAAAAAATTTTTTTTTCCTTTTAACCATTAAAAAATTTTTTTTTTCCTTTTAACCATTAAAAAAATTTTTTTTTCCTATTAACCATTAAAATTTTTTATTTTCATTAATTTTTTTTTTTTTTATTAATTTTGTCCATTAAAAAATTTTTTTTTTATCTTTTTTTTTTATCTTACCTTCCAAAGGTAATAAGCCATAGCAGAAAGACCAATAGAGACAGGAGCCAAAGGAAGAAAAGGGGTAAGGAGATCCGTAAGAAGGATGGGACAGACTGTATTCTCTAATGTTTGTTGCAAATGGGTTTGTTTCGCTTCGTCTTTGAACAATTCATTAGATTTACTTCCTATATCATCATCGCCAATTTTGCATTTATAATAATCTTCCTTTTGTGTGCATTCAAAACAAGAATTATTACCATTATTGCATGGAGATGTTTCTTCCATAATGTTTTTACTTTTATCAAAAGCATGTTTTATGCCCTTATCTATGTCACAAAGAGGATGTACCCAACTATGTCCTTTTTTCTTCTCATTTGCCATTGTTTGCAATTGTTTTGAATATTCTTTAAGAAATAAACAACCCATCGTTTGTTCAAACGATGGGCCCTTAAACCTATCCTTCTTTTGGCCGTTGGCACGGCCATAAATGTGCTTTAATCCTGAAGCAAAAAGTAAACAAGCTGCTTTATTTGTTTTGCTTTGTTTATGGCCAAGTTTATACCATTCATTTTCCTTGTCTTTGCAGTATTTGTCAACGTCCTTCTGCTTCGAAGGTTGCATCATATCTTCTATAAGTTTCGTTAATTCATCCTTGGCGTCCTTGTCTATGTCGCTCTGATAATTAAAGAAGAAGGAAGGGAGTTAAAAAAAAATATATATGTATATGTATACACATATGTATACACATATGTGTATACATATATATATACATATATATATATATACATATATACATACATATACATATATACTCTTACATGTACATATATACATATATACATACATATACATATATACATATACATATATACATATATATACATATATAGGACTATATATGTGTACATTTATACATTTATACGAATATATATGTATATTGGTTGTTAATGTTATGGATGTTGGTTACCACTTACCCAAGTCACCTTGCTGCTATTTGCATTAGGGTTTTTGACTTTTGCGTAGTATTGTTTTACTGCACATTGCATTTTACTACAGAAAGTGTTCATTTCATTTATGGTGGATAATGTTTCCTTCACTTGGGAGATGGATTTGGATTGGTCGGTGGATTCGAGGAGTCTTTCCTCTCCCCCCCTAAAGTAGCTAAAGCTAACCCCGGAACCTTACTCCTAAACCCTGAAACCTAAGTCCTAAACCGTGGAACCTTATTCCCATACCCTTAAAACCTTACTCTTATACCCTTACAACTTTATTATAATACCCTTACAACCTTATTCTAACAACCTTACAACCTTATTCTAACACCCTTATCACCTTATTCTAACACCCTTATCACCTTATTCTAACAACCTTACCACCTTATTCTAACACCCCCCCAACCTTATTCGGACACCCCAGCAACCTCATTCCAACACCCCAAACAGCATCATTCCAACACCACAACAACATCATTCCAACACCCCCAACAACATTATTCCAACACCCCAAACAACATCATTGCAACACCCCAACAACATTATTCCAACACCCCAACAACATCATTCCAACACCCCAACAACATCATTCCAACACCCCAAACAACATCATTCCAACACCCCAACAACCCTCTACCTGTACTCTTAGGTCTGTACTCCTAAGCGCGGAATCTGAATTTCCTTTCTCTATTTTGTTTTCTTATTTCACTTTCTTTTTTTCATCCATTTTCATTATACATATATATATACATATACATATATATATATATACATATACATATATATATATATACATATACATATATGTATACATATACATATATATATATATATATATACATATATGGACATACTTATACGTATATATGTGCATATATACATATACATTTATATTTACATATGGACATATATACGACTATATATGTATATTTATACATATATATACATACATATATACATATATATGTATACATAAATACATATGTATACATATATATATATATACATGTATATACTTATATGTATGTATATATGTATACATATATATACGTATATACGCAGTTGTCTATGCTTACCCAAGATGGTGCTGTTCCTTTATTGTTTTCTGTAAAGTTCCATTTCCTTGCTGCACATTGGAGTTCAGAACAGAAAGTGTCCATTTCATTTATTTTATTTAATGTTTCTTCCATTTTAGATTCCCCTTTGAGTAAGTCGTCGATTTTTTTGGAGACATTCTTATTGGTATTGTTGTCGTTATCATTGCAAGTTGTACTTGGACCAGATTTTGGTGTTCCAATTAATTCTTTATCAACCAGGAGGTTGCAAGAACTGAAGTCAGCGTGCCTTGTGCATTTAAAACAATCATTAGTATTAGCACCATTACATGGAGGCGAAGACGGAGGTTTATTAGTTCGATTCCAGAAATCAAACATGCTTTGTATTTTAGATTCATCAATGGGACATTTGTCCTTCGATCTTTTAACAATTTCATCAGCGTACATGTTAAGAGCAATACAAGCAACTGTTCTTTCGAACAGTTGCTTGGCTTCCTTCTGGGAGTCACCATTATTGCCCCCTGTAATGCTATTAATGTGCTTTAATCCTGCTATGATATGATTACATGCTTTTCTTTCAACGCTCCGTTCATTACCATCACCGAAATATTTACAATATATAGTCCCGCCTGTACCTTCACTACTGATTTTCTCGAACATCGTCTTCAGTTTAGGTTTGACGCCTTCATTCTCCCAAAAGTCACACTGTAAAGAAAAAAAAGGATATATATATATATATGCATATGCATACGCATATGCATATACATATATTTATATATGTATATGTATACAGACATATGTATACATACGTACATATACATACATATGTATATATACATACATGTATATATATTTATATATATATATATTTATATAGTAGTACTTACCCAAGTCTTGGTTGGAGTAGCAGGAGTACCACTACTACCAACTCCAGTCGTGGTTGGGGAGAGTTTGCTCTTGAACCAATTAGGTGCGGCACATTTAATATAGTCGCATAACTTATCCATGTGATTTATTTTCTTTAGGTTGTCTTCTGCGGCGGTCTTAATTTTGTCCTGAACGTGTTCTAATTTGTTCGTTACTGGAGTTTGCGTGTTGCCAGTTGAGGTAATGTTGCAGTCGTCATAGTTGTCCTCCCATTTGCATTGTATTCCATCTGAACCATTGGAAGCAGTGTCGAAAGCTTTCTTTAAACCGGAAGTGATAACACAAGTGGATTGACCTTGCATTTTCTTTGCATATTCCTTAAGAAGGAAACAACCCACTGTTTGTCTCAACAGTGGGTTGTCCTTCAAGATGGGGTAGCTTGAAGTTGCATTCGATGGAATTTCCTTTAGTTTGTTGAAACCTGCTGTAAGATGGTTGCATGCCCTCTTTTCTGGGTCGGTGGGTTGTCTATTACTATCGACTGTGCTGCATTCCTGTTGGTTCTGTGTACCTTTATCCTTCATTTCTTTTGCCAGTTCTTTCCATAGTTTGCCAACGTCGCCATCCTCTGTCCAAAATGTGCTCTGCAAAGAGGAATAAATATATATATACATATATATATATATATATATATATATATATATATATATATGCATATGCATAAATGCATATGCATATATACATATACACATATGTATATGTATATACATACATATACATACATGTATATGTGTAAGTATACATTCTTTTCTTTTTTTTTTTCTCTTCTTCCATCCTGTTTTCTGCCATTCGGTTAGTGTGTAGTATCCGGTTGGTTTATAGTATCCGGTTGGTGTGTAGTATCCGGTTGGTGTGTAGTATCCGGTCTCTGTCGGCGAGGAGTCTTTCCTCTCCCCCCCTAAATTAACTAAAGCTAACCCCGAAACCTAAGTCCTAAACCCTGAAACCTAAGTACTAAACCGTGGAACCTTATTCCCATACCCTTAAAACCTTATTCTAACACCCTTACCACCTTATTCTAACAACCTTACCACCTTATTCTGACATTCTTACTACCTTATTCTAACAACCATACAACCTTTATTCTGACACCCCCCCAACCTTATTCTAACACCCCCCCAACCTTCTTCCAACACCCCAACAACCTTATTCGAACACCCTTACCACCTTATTCTAACAGACCTACCACCTTATTCTAACACTTTTACCACCTCATTCTAACAACCTTACCACCTCATTCTAACACCCTTACCACCTTATTCTAACACCCTTACAACCTTATTCTAACACCCTTATCACCTTATTCTAACACCATTACCACCTTATTCTGACACCCCTAAGACCCTATTCTGAGACCCCTACCACCTTATTGTGACACCCCTAAGACCCTATTCTGACACCCCTAAGACCCTATTCTGACACCCTTAAGACCCTATTCTAACACCTTTACTACCTTATTCTAACACCCTTACAACCTTTATTCGAACACCCCAACAACCTTCTTCTTATACCCTGAACATGATACCAATACCCCTACAACCTTATTCTAACACACCTATAACCTTATTCCAATTCCCTAAAACGTTACTCCTGTACCCTACAACCTTACAATAACATCACTACAGCCTTATTCCTATACCCATACAACCTTATTCCAATACCCGGAATCCTCATTCCTATACCCCTGAAACCTTATTCCTATACCCTAAAACCTTACTCCTATACGCTAAAACCTTACTCTTCTACTATAAAACCTTAGTCCTATACCCTAAAACCATATTCTAACACCTCTACAACCTTATTCCTGAAACCGGAATCTGACTTCTAACATTTCTACAACCTTCCTCCTAAAACCGGAACCCTACTCCTAAACCCGGAACCCTACTCCTAAACCCGGAACCCTACTCCTAAACCCGGAACCCTACTCCTAAACCCGGAACCCTACTCCTAAACCCGGAACCCTACTCCTAAACCCGGAACCCTACTCCTAAACCCGGAACCCTACTCCTAAACCCGGAACCCTACTCCTAAACCCGGAACCCTACTCCTAAACCCGGAACCCTACTCCTAAACCCGGAACCCTACTCCTAAACCCGGAACCCTACTCCTAAACCCGGAACCCTACTCCTAAACCCGGAACCCTACTCCTAAACCCGGAACCCTACTCCGAAACCTGGAACCCTACTCCGAAACCCGGAACCCTACTCCTAAACCCGGAACCCTACTCCTAAACCCGGAACCCTACTCCTAAACCCGGAACCCTACTCCTAAACTCGGAACCCTATTCCTAAACCCGGAACCCTACTCCTAAACCCGGAACCCTACTCCTAAACCCGGAACCCTACTCCTAAACCCGGAACCCTACTCCTAAATCCGGAATCTGGCTTATGGCACCCCCACCACTTTATTCTAACACCCTTACCACCTTATTCTAACACCCTTACCATCTTATTCTAACACCCTTACCATCTTATTCTAACACCCTTACCACCTTATTCTGACACCTTTACCACCTTATTCTGACACCTTTACCACCTTATTCTAACAAACTTACCACCTTATTCTAACAACCCTACCACCTTATTCTAACACCTCTAAGACCCTATTTTGGCACCCCTAAGACCCTATTCTGACACCCCTAAGACCCTATTCTGACACCCCTACAACCATATTCTAACACCCTTACCACCTTATTCTGACACCCTTACCACCTTATTCTAACACCCTTACCACCTTATTCTAACACCCTTACCACCTTATTCTAGCACCTGAACAACCTTATTCTAACACCCATACCACCTTATTCTAACACCCTTACCACCTTATTCTAACACCTTTACCACCTTATTCTAACACTCTTACCACCGTATTCTAACACCTCCAACAACCTTATTCTAATACCCTTACCACCTTATTCTAACACCCCTACAACTTTATTCTAACACCCCTGCGACCTTATTCTAACACCCCTACTACCTTATTCTAACACCTATACAACCTTATTCCAGTACCTTTACAACCTTATTCCAACACCCCTAAGACGTTATTCCAACACCCTTACCACCTTATTCTAGCACCCGTACCACCATATTCTAACACCCCAACAACCTTATTCGGACACCCCAACAACCTTATTTCAACACCCCAACAACCTTCTCCCTATACCCTGAATCTCATCCCAATACCCTTAGAACCTTCTTTCCTGAACCCGGAATCTGACTTCTAACAGCCCTACAACCTGCTTCCTATAACCTGAACCTCATTCCAATACCCCTGGAACCTTACTCCTAAACGGGGAATCTGAATTTTTTCTTTTTTTTTTTTTTTTTTTTTTTTTCCGTATTCCTTCTCTTTTTCATTCCTTTTCTTTTTACTCCTTTTTATTCTACTTACCGCACTCGTGTTCGATTGTCCCTGCAATTTAAGTGCTTCAACTTTTGATGATAAACATTGGAGTCGTTGACATAAAGTGCCACTATTCCCGCCTGCTTTTGTTATTGATTCCAAGGTTTTGTTGACTTCGGTCTTCTTGTCCATCGTGATTAATTTCTCCAATTTCTCCTTTACATTGACATTGGCGCGGTCGACGGTGCAACTGCCAAGTTTGTCATAGTCCTCGTCTGTCCATTTGCAAACAATGCAGGGTCTACCATTCTGGCAGTGGTCGTCTTTAATTTTGTCTGCCTTTAAAAAAGCGGCCTTAATTCCTTCGTCTATGTTGCAAATTATACTCTCGTTCTTCATTTTCTGTACGACCCCCTTTAACAGTAAACAGGAAACGAACTGTTTGAACTCTTGGTTATCGTAAGGATTATTGTCGTCCTTCGTCGAATAGGATTGCTGAATTTTAGATATGTACTGCAAACCGCCTGCAACGAGCTCACAGGCGATCCTGTTTGCCGTGCCATGGGCGTCCGTGCCCCACTCTTTACCGTTGTTGTCCTTGCAGTACTCATTGACAGCTGCCGGCCCCTTCGTTCCATTATTCATTCCACCCAGAGGTCCCGTGAGGAGCCAGGGGGAGTCAACAATCAGGTCATCCTAAAAATATGGTTCCAGGTGGATATATATATATATACGTACATAGACGTATACATATGTACATACATGTATGTACATTGCACGCAGCAAATTTTGTAATATTAAAATAAGGTTTCTTACGTAGTTCGGCTTTCCTCTATTCTTCTTCCATTTCTGTGCTACACACTCGAACTGTTTACAGAAATCCTTGTTCTCGTCCCCAGTACATGGTTTACCTATACAGATACCGAAAAAAAAAAAAAAAAAAAAAAGAGATAAAATTGTTCCTGCACATTCTGCTTCTGTTGGTTATGTTAGTAGGTTGGTTATGTTAGTATGTTAGTATGTTGGTTGTGTTGGTTGTGTTGGTTGTGTTGGTTGTGTTGGTTGTGCTGGTTGTGTTAGTATGTTGGTTGTTACCAACATACAACCAACACAACTACCATTACTACCGAAATGTGGTAGTGGTACCAACATTTGGTAGTGTTCGTACCAGCAGTACCAAAACTTGGTAGTGATTACGTTCTTTCTACTTACATATGGTCTTGATAAGAGAAGACTTCGATAAGGAACTATTATTAGCAAGATTATCTTCCTTCAACCTTAAGTCAATTTCGTTCTTCAGTGGCCGTTCCTTGCTGTCATTTGTTTTAATTTTGCAATCATCAGATATCGTAAACCTCGGACACTTAAAACATTTATCATTATTCTGGCAACCGTTACCTTTCTCCATAATTTTTTCACTCTCCCCAAATGCTTTATTTATCCCATCCTTTACTTTCTTTTCATCCTTACATGGAAAGTCGTTACTTTCTAATTTATCTGCAATGGCATTTAATAAAACACATTGCATCGTTCTCTGGAACGATGCCGTAACGGGGTCGTTACCGTTGGCTTTATCTTCCTTGATGTCGTAGAGGTTTTTTAATCCTGCTGCTATAAGGATGCAAGCATCCTTTCCTCCCTTCTCATTGAGACCGCTGCAGAACTTCATAGTTTCCACTTCCTTCCTCTTCTCTTCCTTAGTGGCTTCGGCAAGAGCCTTAAGCTGCTCTGGAACTTGTTCCCATACTTTACCCTATAAGTAATATATATATATATATATATATATATATATATATATGCATATGCATAAATGCATATGCATATATACATATGTATATACATATGTATATACATACACATGTATACATACGTATACACATACGTATATATGTATGTGCATATACATATATATGTAAGTATATATATGTACGTACATACATATGTACATATATATGTATATGTATATATGAGTGTATACGTATATACATATATGTACATATATGTATATATGTGTATATGTATATGTATGTACATATACACTTATACATATAGATAAGTGCATATGTATGTGTAATGGTTATTCATGTACCCAGTTGTTCGTGTTGCCATTATGACTCATCCAGCGTTTCGTTACACATTTGACTTGGTCACAGAGTTGGGTCACTTCGTTTATTTTCTTTGCCATTGTCTTAATGTGGTCGTCCTTGTCTTCCTCAATGATGCCCTTCAATTTTTTCTCAACATTCTCCTGATCGCCATTGTCCTTTGTTTTAATTTGGCATTCGCCAAATTTTTCTTCTTCCCATTTGCACGGAATACATTGTCCATTAGTGCAATTACTGCCCTTACCACCACTTTTACTGAGTTCCTCCCCAAGTGTGAAAGCTTTCTGTATACCATCATCAATAAGACAAGTTGCTTTTTCTTTCATGTGTTTTGCATAAGCGTGAAGTAAAAAACAACCCATCGTTTGTCTAAACGATGGGTTGTTCTTTAAGACGTCGGCGCCTGCCGGCGCCGACGACGTCGTCGTCGACGACGACGCCGTATACAGTTGCTTTAAGCCGGCATGCAAATACTTGCATGCCGCTACGGCAGATGGATTTTGCAATCCTTCACATTCCGTCTGATCCTGTGTGCCATTCTTCTCCATTTCTTCGG
Organism: Plasmodium knowlesi strain H; assembly: GCF_000006355.2. Classification (NCBI taxonomy): domain Eukaryota; phylum Apicomplexa; class Aconoidasida; order Haemosporida; family Plasmodiidae; genus Plasmodium; species Plasmodium knowlesi. The sequence continues at coordinate 2,366 of NC_011913.2, read as the reverse complement.
ACAACTCTTTCCATAGTGTTGCCACGGCGCCATCATTCTCCGTCCAGAAGTTGTCCTATATATGTAGTAATATATATATATATATATATATATATATGCATATGCATAAATGCATATGCATATATACATATGTATGTATACATACATATGTATACATACATACGTACATATACATACGTATACATGTATATATGTATACACATATGTGTATACATATATGTCTACATACATATGTACATACGTACATATGTATGTATGTGTATATGCATCTGCACATCCATGTATATGTATATACATGTATACGTATGTATATGTACGTATGTATGTATATATCTGTACATCTGTACATACATATATATATACGTATATATGTATATACGCATATGTGTCTGCATATGTATGCACACATATGTATGTATATATGTATATGTATATGTACATACGTACATATGTGTACATGTACATTCGTACATGTATATGCGTATATATACATGTATGTATATATGTACATATGTATATGTACATACGTACATATGTGTACATGTACATTCGTACATGTATATGCGTATATATACATGTATGTATATATGTACATACATCTGTACATCCTTGTATATGTATATACATATGTATATACATGTATGTATATGCGTATATGTACATACGTACATACGTATGCATATGTACATCCTTCTATATGTATATATATATATACATACGTATACATATATGTATATACGCATATGCGTCTGCATATGTATGCATATATATGTATGTATATGTATATATATGTATACACATATATACATATGTATATACATATACATGTATGTGTCTGCATATGTATGCATCTGTATACATGTATTCATATACATGTATGCCTTTACATATGTCTGCGTACACTTCTATACATATATGTGTATACATATGTATGCATCTGTATACATGTATTCATATACATGTATGCCTTTACATATGTCTGCGTACACTTCTATACATATATGTGTATACATATATGCATTTGTGTATGTATATATATGTAAGTGTACATATGTGTACATGTATACATACATGTATATGTGTATGTATATATATGTAAGTGTACATATGTGTACATGTATACATACATGTATATGTGTATACATATACATGTATGTATATGTACGTACATATATGTATGTACATATAGACGTATATATACATATACGTATATGTATGTACATTCATGTTGTCTTTCTTTGTCTTACCGTAGCGGTACTTGCATTTTGTCCATCTAAGGCCTTCAAATAGTTCTCTATACATCCTAGGCGATTGCATAGGGCGTTGCCGTTGGAGTCATCCTGTGCTTCTTTGATGCATACTTGAGCTGTAAAAAAAATAAAGGAGAATGATGAAATTGTGTTGTGTATATGTATGTTGTTTCCCTTTCCTTCCCCCCCCCCCCCCCCCTAAACACTCTTTCCTTCCCCCTAAACCTTCCTTCCTTCCCCCTAAACCTTCCTTCCTTCCCCCTAAACCTTCCTTCCTTCCCCCTAAATCTTACTTCCTTTCCCCCTAAACAGTCTTCCTTTCTCCCACCCCTAAGTAGTCTTTCTATACCCCTAAGTAGTCTTCCCTTTCACCCCCCCCTAAGTAGTCTTTCCTTACCCCTAAGTAGTCTTTCCTTACCCCTAAGTAGTCTTTCTATACCCCTAAGTAGTCTTCCCTTACCCCTAAGTAGTCTTTCTATACCCCTAAGTAGTCTTTCCTTACCCCTAAGTAGTCTTTTCTTACCCCTAAGTAGTCTTTCCTTACCCCTAAGTAGTCTTTCTATACCACTAAGTAATCTTTCTATACCCCTAAAACATTCTTTCCTTACCCCTAAGTAGTCTTCCCTTACCCCTAAGTAGTCTTTCTATACCCCTAAGTAGTCTTTCCTTACCCCTAAGTAGTCTTTTCTTACCCCTAAGTAGTCTTTCCTTACCCCTAAGTAGTCTTTCCTTACCCCTAAGTAGTCTTTCCTTACCCCTAAGTAGTCTTTCCTTACCCCTAAGTAGTCTTTCCTTACCCCTAAGTAGTCTTTCCTTACCCCTACGTAGTCTTTCCTTACCCCTACGTAGTCTTTCCTTACCCCTACGTAGTCTTTCTATACCCCTAAGTAGTCTTTCCTTACCCCTACGTAGTCTTTCCTTACCCCTACGTAGTCTTTCTATACCCCTAAGTAGTCTTTCCTCACCCCTAAGTAGTCTTTCCTTACCCCTAAGTAGTCTTTCCTTACCCCTAAGTAGTCTTTCCTTACCCCTACGTAGTCTTTCCTTACCCCTACGTAGTCTTTCCTTTACCCCTAAGTAGTCCTTCCTTACCCCTAAGTAGTCTTTCCTTTACCC